>NC_051161.1:140077283-140143748 GCF_013339745.2 Dermacentor silvarum | reverse complement strand
ATGCGGTTAGATATATACGCTTACACAGAATGGAATAGAGCTCATTAAGTACAGGGTTTTTGTGTTTACAGATTGATTTCAATGCTTTCGCAACACTTTGCGAGTCTGTAAATATGATAGTCTTTTTGAGTTTAGATTTCATTATAAACTTTACAGCCGATATTATTGCATAGGCCTCAGCCGTAAAGATACTTGTCTCCGGGTGCAGTACACCGGATTCCGAAAACGATGGACCGATGGCTGCATAAGATACCCCGGCATGTGACTTGGAAGCATCTGTATAAAACTGTACACGAGTATTTAGATTGGAGTTCTAAGAAATGCATTCTAATGTGTGCCTCTGGTGCGTGTTTAGTGACCTCTACGAACGATGTGTCACACTCTATGAGTTGCCAGTGCCACGGCGGCAACAGTTTCGCTGGAGCCACAGGACATTGTTCAAGAAGCGGAACACCCATTTCCTCACTGAGGTTCCTCACACGCAAAGAGAATGGCTTTCTCGCGGCAGGTCGATTATGGAAGAGTGTGGCAGCGGTCACGTCATTTATAGTTGAATAACAAGGATGTTCAATGTTTGCTTGTACTTTCAGAAAGTACGTGAAACTGTTGTATGACCGCTGCAGATGAAGCGACCACTGATTCGACTCTACATACAGGCTCTGGATTGGACTTGTCCTGAAAGCACCGGTCGCGAGACGGATACCCAGGTGGTGGACGGGGTCTAGGATTTTTAATGCACTTGGCGTTGCTGAATTATAAATTATAGACCCGTAATCAAGGCGTGAGAGGATAAGACATTTATACAAGTTAAGCAAACACTTTCGATCACTACCCCAAGTCGTACGCGAGAGAAGCTTTAAAAGGTTCATTGTCTTCAGGCATTTGCCCTCAGATACTTAAGGTGAGGAATAAACGTAAGTTTAAAATCTAAAATCAATCCTAAAAACTTGTGCTCGCTGCTCACGGAGAGCGCATCTCCTTTGATTGCAATGCTTGGAACTGGCGTTACGCCTCTCTTGTTAGTAAAGAGTACGCAAGTACTCTTCTGGGCATTTACTTTAAAACCATTTTCATCTGCCCATTTGGACAATTTGTTTATTATAAGCTGCACTTGTCTTTCGCAGATGGCAATATTGCATGACTTGAAGGCTATTTGCACATCGTCGACATAAACGGAATAAAACATTGTGCGTGGAATGACTGTGTGCAGGGAATTCATTTTTACTATAAATAGTGTGCAGCTAAGCACGCCCCCTTGCGGTACACCAGTCTCTTGGGTGAAGGCCCTAGACAGGGCGTTACCCACTCTTACACGGAATGTACGATTAGATAGATAACTTTCGATAGTGTTCAACATGTTGCCACGGACACCCATCGCCGAAAGATCTCGGAGGATTCCATAGCGCCATGTCGTATCGTAAGCCTTTTCTAGGTCCAGAAATACTGAGAGACAAAACTGCTTGTGTATAAAGGCATCTCTAATATAAGACTCAATACGAACAAGGTGGTCTGTTGTGGACATACCTTCCCTGAAACCACATTGGAAGGGGTCTAAGATTTTGCCACTTTCAAGCACACAAATCAAGCGCCGGTTTATCATTTTTTCAAATAACTTGCAAATACAGCTTGTCAATGCTATTGGTCTATAACTAATGGCTAAGGATGGGTCCTTGCCTTGTTTATCTATAGGGATGATGACACTTTCCTTCCACGAAGATGGAATGTAACCCGCTGCGTACATGGCATTGAAAAGACTTAATAGTGTTTTTAGGGTTTCAGGGTGCAGGTGCTTAAGCATTTCGTACATGATACGATCGCCACCTGGTGCGGAGTTATTGCAACAGTTTAGAGATGCCTTAAGTTCAGCGAGCGAAAATGGTCGATTGTATGTATCATTTTGCGTACATTTACGTTCGAGGGGCTGTCGCTCTGCGCGTTCTTTGAACTTCAAGAAGTGTTCTGTGTAGTGTGATGCACTGGAGATGCGTTCAAAATGTTCACCCAGGAAGTCAGCCTGATCTTCCAGGCTATCACCTTCTGTGTTTACCAAGGGGAGTGATTTTGTGTGACGTCCTTTTAATGTGTTTACTCTGTTCCACACTTTTCTCTCGTCTGTATAGGAATTTATACTGCAAAGATAGTGCTCCCAACTATCTCTCTTAGCACGTCGACGTGTTCTTCTGCCTTGGGATTTTGTCTGTTTGAAATTTATGAGGTTTTCGGCAGTTGGAGACTCGCGAAGCAATCTCCAAGCCTTGTTTTGTTGTTTCCGCGCCTTTCTACAATCGTCGTTCCACCATGAGATGCGACGCTTTTTGGCTAGCCCGTTAGTTTGTTGGATGGATTTTGTGGCAGCCTCTATTATGAAGCCTGTAAAGTAGGCCACAGCATCGTCTATGTTAAAACCTGCAATGTCACCCTGAGCTAAATATGTTATTTCTCTGAAGAGAACCCAGTTTGCTGATTCAATTTTCCATCGGGGAACATCTGGAGAGCATTCAGTCTGTTTTGTTACATTTATGACTATTGGAAAGTGGTCACTTCCGTAAGGGTTCTTAATAATGTTCCAATCAAGGTAAGGTATTAGTGTACTGGATACTATGCTCAAGTCTATTGAGGAGTAGGTTTTGTGCGCAACGCTATAATACGTCGGCTCCTTCTTATTGAGTAAACATGCATCCGAGGAAAAAAGAAAATTTTCTATTAAACGCCCTCTTCCGTCACAACGGCTGTCTCCCCACAAAGTGTTATGCGCGTTTAAATCCCCGACAACTATGAATGGCTCCGGAAGTTCATCAATGTAGTTTTGAAATTCGGTTTTCCGGAGTTTATAATTCGGCGGGATGTATATAGAGCTAATAGTAATTAGTTTATTAAACAACACCGCGCGAACAGCAACTGCCTCTAGGGGCGTACGGAGTTTTAGTTCTCGGCAGGCAACAACTCTGTCCACTGCGATAGCCACACCACCGGATGACACGGCCGTGTCATCGCGGTCTTTACGATAAATAGCATATTTTCGGAGGAAGTTTGTTTGCGTGTGTTTCAGGTGTGTTTCTTGAACACACAGCACCTTTGGATTATATTTATGTAGGAGTTCTTTGATGTCATCGAGGTTGTGGAGGAGTCCTCGGACATTCCACTGTAAAATTTGTGTGTCCATTTTGAATGTGTTTTTGTGCTGTGCGTTCAAGAATACAAAGTTAGCTCACGGGCCCTTTCCAGGCGCCATGACACGCGATTTTTCTTTTTTGGAGCGGTCGATGGAATCGCGCCGCTCCTTAGGCGCTGGCTGCGCCCTCACGCTTGGTGTTGTGTCCATGTCCTCTTGCGAGGCGCTGGACACGCGCTCTTGCGAGCGGTTAGTTTGACGTGAAGGCCTCGTCTCGAGGGACGAGGCCCTGGAGGCCATCAGCCCGGAGGTCGATGGCCCCTTGTTCTGAGATGGCGGAGCAGCGCTAGCTGCAGCCGCCAAGGGGGCGGATGGCGTCACCGCCGGCTCACGTTGTGTGGGCCAAACAGTCGCCGGAGGCCGTTGTGGCGCTGCCCCCTGACGCGCCACGTCGGCAAAGGTGTTCTTTGGCAGGTACACTACCCGCCTGCGTGCCTCTTTGAACGATATATTTTCCTTAACTTTGATTGTCACGATTTCTTTTTTTTTTCTCCAGGATGGGCATGATCGCGAGTATGCGGGGTGCTCCCCATCACAGTTCACGCAGTGTGGAGTACTCTCACAATTTTCAGATGGGTGTTCTTGGGCACTACATTTAGCGCAAGTCTTGCGGCCTCGGCAGTTCTGTGAACTGTGGCCAAATCTTTGGCAATTAAAGCATCGGAGAGGATTGGGGATGTACGGTCTGACCCGCATCTTTAGGTACCCAGTCTCAATGGTCTCGGGCAGCGTGCTTGTTCCGAAAGTTAGAATTAGGTGCTTTGTTTCGATCTCTTTTCCATCGCGCCTCATCTTAATTCTCTTGACATTGATCACATTTTGGTCACTCCAGCCTTCTAGTAGCTCAGCTTCAGAGAGTTCCATAAGATCAGCATCGGAAACGACTCCACGAATTGTGTTCATAGTGCGGTGTGGTGTGACTGTCACTGGGAGATCCCCGAATGACAATAGATGTGACAGTTTTTCGTGTTGTTTCTTTTCGCGGAGTTCCAGAAGGAGATCACCGCTTGCCAGCCTGGAAACTTTATAGCCTGGACCAAAAACTTCAGTCAGTGTTTTTGCAACCAGAAAAGGTGAGATCATTTTCGCTGCCTTTTCTTTTTTCTCAGAGTGAATCACATGAAATCGAGGAAAATTCTCAGTATTTCGTCCAAAAAACTTGAAGACTTCTTCGGTGCGCCCTCGTTTCAGACGGCGATCAGGGAGTTGGGGGAAAGAACTTTCCATAAGTATAGGTGAATGTTTCGGCAGCAGCGCCAGCCACCCACCATGGAGCCCAACGAGGGGACGCTGCAGGACCTGGAAAACATAGGTCCTGCAAACGCCAGCTGTACGCCGCCACTATAACCAGATATGGAATATCCAAGGTTGGCTACCCACACAAGGTTAACCCTAGCTGCCTGGGAAATTGGAAGTAAAATGAAGTGAGAAGAGGACAGGATAGATTGAAAGTGAGAGAGAAAGACGAAGATTGGAGAGAGAGACAGGAAAAGGCAACTACCGATTTCCCCCGGGTGGGTCAGTCCGGGGGTGCCGTCTACGTGAAGCAGAGGCCAAAGAGGTGTGTTGCCTCCGCCGAGGGGCCATAAAGGTCCAAACACCCGGCATCGGCTCAACCCCCAGGATCCCCCTTTCCCCGGACACGGCTAAGCCGCGCACGGTTAGACGCGGGAGGGTCCAACCCTCATGTGCTCGGGTCCGTGGTGTCGCAACACACCAAACGCCTGCTGACGCAGACGCCCCTGCGGGCACTATAAAAAAAAAAAAAAAATTCTGTTACAAATAATGATGTATTAAAACGTATACATTTGCACTAGTGCCTCAAGTGGTTCCTTGAAATCAAGGGCTGAGAGGCACCTGCTGTACAAACATTTGCACTGCAGCTGCAGCCTGCAAGACGAGGCTGCGCTATAGATACCCTGGCCAGATGATTTGTAAAATGTTTACATCTGCTAAAAACTTTAAGACTGTATTAAAATCAAAAAGCGGCTCATGGCTAAGAAAGAATGCTGGGTGAAGAGGGATGTGCTCACGATATGCGGGATAAAAGTACTTTTTACGCTGGCCTTCTATTTCAGGGCACTCGACAAGAACATGGAGGACTGTAAGAATGTCGCCACACCTATCACATTTTGGAGGATCACTTCCAGAAAGGAGGTACGAGCGTGTGCCAAAAGTATGACCTATTCTTAACCTGCAAAGAAGCACTTCCTTGTGTCTTGCCATTTTCTCGGACATCCATTTGCCTATTCTTGGTTTGATCATATGTAGCTTGTTTGACACTTCGTTGTCCCACTGCCTTTGCCAACATCTCCGCAACTGATGGCGCAAGAAAGGCTTTAGGTCTGTGGGAGAGATAGGTATGTTTGTGTCTGTATACTTAAAAACAACTGACGTGGCACTTTCGTCTGCAGCTACATTGCCTTTTATGCCTCTATGGCCAGGTACCCAGCATACTATGACCGTTTGGTTGCCCATGTAGGCTGAGCATAAGCAGCTGTAGAGTTCGTTAAAAACTGAATTCTTGTATTTTCGTAGACTCATTAGAGCTCTAACGACGCTCAATGAGTCTGTGAACACAACTGCTTTGGTAACATTCATTCGCTTTATGTGTTTAACTGCTGAGAGGATTGCGTATGCTTCAGCTGTAAAAATACTTGTATGTGGATTTAGTGTACCAGATGTCGAAAAAGACGGTCCCAGAGCTGCGTACGCAACACCAGCTGGAGATTTGGAAGCGTCTGTGTAAAATTCTGCACATGAGTAATTCGCCTGAAGCTCGAGAAAGTGTGAGCGTATATGAGTCTCAGGTGCGTGCTTGGAGATCTCTATGAAGGAGACATCGCACTCAATAGTCTGCCACTCCCAAGGTGGTGGAAGCCAACTGGGAGCAGTTAAGACATTCTCCTGCAGTAGGATGCCTGTTTCTTCAGCCGACGCTTCTAGACGCATGGACAAGGGAGTCCTCACAGACGGCCGGTTTTGATACAGCCTGGCAGCCGATATGTCGCTTATAGTGGAATGGCATGGGTGTTCTACATCTGCCTTTACCTTCAGGGAGTAAGATAGAGCTAAGTATGCTCTTTGGAGATGCAGGGACCATTCATCCGACTCAACATACAGGCTTTCTACAGGGCTAGTCCTGAAGGCGCCTGTAGCAAGCCGAATACCCAGATGGTGAACGGGGTCTAACATCTTTAAAGCGCTAGGTGTTGCAGAGTTATAAACTATGGCTCCGTAGTCAAGGCGTGACCGTACAAGGCTTTTGTATAAGCTAAGGAGGCATCTCCTGTCGCTTCCCCATGATGTGCGTGACAAGAGCTTCAGCAGATTCATAGCCTTCAGGCACTTTGTTTTCAGGTACTTAAGGTGCGGGACAAAAGTTAACTTAGAGTCTAAGATGAGGCCTAGAAATTTATATTCATGACTCACAGATAGCCGTTCTCCATTAAGGTCAACAGAGGGGTCTGGTTGCAGACCTCTTTTGTTCGAGAAGAGGACGCACGTGCTTTTTTGTGGGTTTAGTCTAAATCCATTCTCGTCCGCCCACTTGGAAATCTTGTTGAGGCCAAGCTGCACCTGTCGCTCGCAGATAGCAAGATTACAAGATTTGTAACCGATTTGCACATCATCCACGTACACCGAATAAAACATTGTGCGTGGTATCACACGGTGGAGAGAATTCATTTTTACAACAAATAGGGTGCAACTCAGCACACCTCCTTGTGGTACACCAGTTTCTTGGGTGAATAGACGAGATAAGACGTTACCAACGCGAACACGGAATGTGCGGTTCGAGAGATAACTTTGAATCACGTTCAGCAAATTCCCTCGGATGCCCATTCCTGCCAGATCACGAAGGATTCCAAAACGCCATGTGGTGTCATAGGCTTTCTCCATGTCTAAGAACACCGACAAGAAAAACTGTTTATGCACAAAGGCATCCCGGATATTTGTCTCGATGCGGACAAGGTGGTCTGTTGTGGATCTACCTTCCCTGAAGCCACACTGTAAGGGATCTAGTATTTTGTTACTTTCAATAAAATGGATCAGGCGCCGGTTAGTCATTTTCTCAAAGAGTTTGCACAGGCAACTTGTTAGGGCTATAGGCCTATAACTGCTGGCCGAAGAGGGGTCCTTGCCCTCTTTGAGAATGGGAATTATTATTGCCTCTTTCCAGGCAGCCGGGATGTACCCACCACAGAATATGGAGTTAAATATCGACAAAAGTGTTTTGTGTGCTTCAGGGTGTAAGTGTTTGATCATGTCATAAGCTATTCTGTCTCTTCCTGGCGCTGTCTTATTAGAGCAACTCAGTGAGGCCTGAAATTCCGCCATGGTGAATGGACGGTTGTAAGGTTCATTCTTTGTTATTTTCTGATCCAGGGGCAATCGCTCTGCTTGCCGCTGGTACCGCAGAAATGTATCTGTGTAATGGGCCGAACTAGAAATGTACTCAAAGTGGGCACCTAGAAAATCAGCCTGGTCTTCAAGAGTGTTTCCCTGGTTGTTTACTAATGGCAGATGATGAGTTTGCCGGCCGTTTAATTTGTTAACTCGGTTCCAGGCTTTCTTTCCGTCTGTGTAAGAATTTATGCCTGATATGTATTTTTGCCAGCTTTCCCTTTTAGCACGGCGGCGCGTTCTTCGACCCTCACTCTTTACTTTTTAAAGTTTATGAGATTTTCTGTTGTTGGAGAGTCACGAAGGCGTCCCCAAGCCTTATTTTGCTTTCTTCGTGCTTCCCTACAGTCATTGTTCCACCAAGGAACACGTCGTTTCGAATGCTTTCCTTGTGTTTCTGGGATGCATATGGAAGCTATATTCACAATAAATGCTGTGAAATATGCTACTGCGTCGTCTATGTTAAGATTACGGATGTCATCCCATGTTAGGTGGGTGAGCTCTCTGTATTGCTTCCAGTCGGCAGAATCAATCTTCCACTGGGGAACATGAGGAGAGTTTTCTTCACTTTTTGTCAATGTTAATATGATCGGGAAGTGGTCACTCCCATAAGGGTTTTTGATAACATTCCACTGCAGATATGGCATGAGTGTACTTGATGCGATGCTTAAATCTATAGATGAGTATGTTTTGTGTGCAACGCTGTAGAATGTGGGCTCTTTTTTATTTAACAAGGACGCATCAGATGAGAAAAGAAAGTTTTCAATTAAGCGCCCTCGCACGTCACAACGAGAATCGCCCCACAGGCTGCTATGGGCATTTAGATCTCCAACAACGATATATGGTTGGGGAAGTTCAGCGATAAAGCTTAGAAACTCTGATCTAGAGAGTTCGTAATTCGGAGGGATGTATAGGGAAGTTATAGTGACCAACTTCTGAAAGAGCACCGCTCGGACTGCGACTGCCTCAAGAGGAGTTCGGAGAAGCAACTGCTGACAAGCAACATCTTTGCTCACTATGATTGCGACGCCGCCCGAAGAGGCGAGTGCGTCATCTCGATCTTTTCGGAAAATGGCGTATTTCCTGAGGAAGTTACCTTGTGTTGGTTTGAGGTGTGTCTCCTGAACACACAGCACCTTTGGATTGTATTTGTGTAGAAGTTCTTTAACGTCATCGAGGTTGTGCATAAGACCTCTCACGTTCCAGTGTAATATTTGTGTATCCATATTGTTTGTTTTCTTGTGTTGTGTGTCAAGGGAAGTCCAATTGGCTTACGGAGCCTTTCCAGGCCCCGTAATCCGTGTTTTGTCTTTCTTGGAGCGGTCGCGAGATTCGCGCCGCTCAGGAGGCGCTGGGTGCGCCGGCTGACTTGTAGTTGTGTCCATCGATTCCTGAGAGCCGCTGGACTTCCGCTCATTCGAGCGGGGTGTTTTCAGGGTAGGCCTTGCCTCAGAAAGCAGGGCCTTGGAGGCCACCAACCCAGAGGTCGATGGGCCCTCCTTAAGAGATGGCGCAGCAGCACTGGCTGCTGTCGCCTGGGGGGCTGGTGGCACAGCCGCGGCCACACTCTTTGTGGGCCGGGCTGATGCCGGAGTCTGCTGCGGCGTTGCCCCCTTACGCGCCGCATCAGCATACCCTGCGATATGTAGGAAGGAAATGCGCTTTCGCGCTTCCTGAAAGGAAATGTTTTCTTTGAACTTTAACGTAATTATTTCTTTTTCCCTCTTCCAGGAAGGACATGAGCGGGAGTATGCAGGGTGATCACCGTCGCAGTTTGCGCAGTGTAGTGTCTCAGTACAATTGTCAGCAGGATGATCGTGCGACGCACACTTTGCACATGTGGTACGGCCCCGGCAGCTTTGAGAGCCGTGACCAAATCGCTGGCACTTAAAGCAGCGGCGAGGGTTTGGAATGTAGGGCCTAAGTTTGATTTTCAGATAGCCTGTTTCAATATATTCTGGTAAGGTACTTGTGCAAAACGTCAAAATTAGGTGTTTAGTGGGGATCTCTTTGTCATCCCGCCTGATCTTAATTCTTTGGACATTTGTCACATGCTGTTCCTTCCAGCCCTCAAGGAGCTCGGTTTCACTCAAGTCAAGGAAATCTTGTTCTGATATAACTCCGCGTGAACTGTTCAGAGATCGGTGGGGGTTCATCGAGACAGGGGTATTACCAATTTCAGCAAGTCCGGACAGTTTCTCAAACTGATTCTTGTCATTAAGTTCTATCAATAGATCACCGCTGGCCATTTTTGTGACCTTATAGCCGGGACCTAGTTTCTCAGTAAGGCATTTCGCAACGACAAATGGTGATAGTGTTCTTGCAGTTTTATCACTGTTTTGACAACTTAGCACGTGGTACTTCGGGTATATTTCTTTGGTCTGGACAAAAAGCTTCAGAGAGTCATCGGTGCGCCCTCTCTTGGAAAGAGGGCGATCGGGGAGTCGGGGGAATGACGAAAAAGCCATAAAGGGAACAATAATTTCGGTAGCTATGCCAGCCACCCACCACCGAGCCCAACATGGGGACGCTACGAAACCCGAAGGCAACGAAGACGCCAGCTGTACAAAGCCACTATAACCTAATATAATAGACCCAAGGCTGGATAAACTACACCAGGTTAACCCTTGCTGCCTGGAAAATTGGAAGTAAAACGAAGTGAAGAGGAGACAGGAGAGATGGAAAGTGAGAGAGAAAGACGAAGGTTGGAGGGAGAGAGAGAGACAGGAAAAGGCAACTACCGATTTCCCCCGGGTGGGTCTGTCCGGGGGTGCCGTCTACGTGAAGCCGAGGCCAAAGAGGTGTGTTGCCTCCGCCGGGGGGCCATAAAGGTCCAAACACCCGGCTTCGGCTCAACCTCCAGGATCCCCTTTTCCCCGGACACGGCTAAGCCGCGCACGGTTAGACGCGGGAGGGTCCAACCCCCATGTGCTCGGGTCCGTGGTGTCGCAACATACCAAACGCCTGCTTACGCAGACGCCCCTGCGGGAGCTTACAACAGACAGTTAGTATTATGTAGTTCCTGATTTCGCCAAATTTCGGAACATCTATTTATTAATTCTGAAGAAAATAATAAATTTGACCAAAAACTACAAAGAACTTCTTCGGTAAAAATTGAATTTTCATTCCTGTACAGATAGGCGCTTAAACAGTTCTCACAATTCAGTGTGATTGAATTTTTGCGGGAGCTGCTGGTGTAGCCATGCTTGCCTGGTGCAACATGAATCTATCTGAAAGTCAAGCTGAATATAATCTATCTACAGCAGTGAACACAAAAGACAATATTTTGAATGGTGGGTCCCCCGAGGTGAAGTGCTCAAAAATTGGTACTGCGTTACGCCAGACCGCTAGCCTAGGGGAATAGCCAAATACTCACTAGCTGGTTATGTTACTTGCACTACATAGCCCATAACTTGTGCGTCCCAAGAATGTATCACAAGGAAACTGTATAGTAACATAAACGATGTGACAATATGTGAAAATATGAGTGTGCTGGTGAGAAATTTTAGTTATAACTCGTGAGGTCCTCCAAGTGAACAGCTTCGCATGCAGGTTAATTATCACAAGTGATCAGAAATGGAGACAACAGTCAGCACAATGAAATTAACTAAGTGGAAACTGGACTTCCTATGGCACTATATGCAAACAAATCTTATCCCTCTCTTTCCGTTTGGCTGCAGCAGTGTGCACCCCGATCCAGACCTTGCGTTCGACCACCTTTGATTAAAAAAAATCGTGGCTTATTGCATTACTGTGACATTTAACCCAGCTTGGTCTTGACGAAAAATTTCTTTTTGCGCTGTGGCCGCCATTTGAAATTTGCAAGCAGTCACAAAACCTAGCCTAACAAAAACATTTTTACAATATGAACATTTTTTATCGATGACTATGAAACTTATATATTAACTTAACTGAATTTGTTTTACTTTTGTTTAAATATAAAACATGGAAGAACATACAAAAAGGTGGAAATTCGAAATTTTAAACAAAATTTATGTTCTTACGGTAGTCATTCCAACTATTCCTGTAAGTTGTCCAGAAGGCAAAGAAGCCTACAAAAATGTTTCACAGATGAAAAAACGCGAGCAAAAAAAATTGCAACATGAGAAAATTTGCTTTTTGAGGCATATTCAGCTGTCAATTGCATAGTGAAGTGGTCCAAGTAAAAATATGAAAGGCAGTACGTTACCCAGTACCATTTAATAACTAATAACATTTATTCATGAAAGTTTGATCAAAACAAATTTTCTTTTAAGCGAGAAAATAATTCGGTAAGTCGAGTCCTTGCATTCAACCTCAGCGTTGCTCCATGCTTGCTCTTCACTGCAGTGCACACTTCTTTCTGGGGTTTTATGTGCCAAAACAGCCGACGTCAAGGAGACACACACACTGCACGTGCTCAAAGTGGAAGCCCTTTATATTTCGCTTTTGAAAACTTCCCTGGCGTGTTCATTCACATTTTGTCACTTTAAACTCTTGGGTCGCTGTGTATGATGTAAGTCCCACATGCACCATTAAAAGGGATAAAGGCTTGATGTAGTGAAACCGACGTATTCAACTTCAATGTTAACGCTCTTGCAAACCACCCATTAGCTTCATTTTCCTGAATAATTTCTTGGGGCACCCAGAGGGCTCGGACACGCTTGATAGTTTTCTCCGCCCATGTAAACAGCTCATAGGGGGTCAGTATTTGATCTTTCTATGGCCTCGGATACTTGCTCTTGCTGCCAAGCACTTCACAGTTCCAGAAACGCTGTCGCAAGCACTTTTGGTGTCGAGGTGGCAAATTCCGTTCCGCTTAAAAATTGAAATTGTTTTCATGGTAGCAGAGGTTCACGACGTTCCTTTTATTCTTTACTGAGAAGCCACACCGTCGAAAAAGTAATGAATTTTTTAAACTTTGGTAGATTAGTTCTCAACTTCTTCAGCACTTCTTTCTGAAATGACCAGACAGCAACTGTGTTGTGTTCTAGCCAGTCTGAAATCACAACAAACGACTTGATTGAAATGTCTGCACTGTTCGCTCATGAAGTATATGATAATTGGATGCAACGTGGCCTGCGTATCTACCCAGTGGTATGATTGTGTGGCGACTTGAACAATAAAACTAGTTATCTGCATAGTCCATGAGTGCGACTGCCTCATCTTTTTTAATGTTTGCTTTCAACTCTCACAAGTATTTTGCTTGTTCCTTGCTCACAAAGTGATGAATTTTTAGGTGCTTGAGCATTTCCGTGAATTTTTCACAGAAGTCTTCTAGACTTCAAATAATTGTCTCTAGCCGACACCGTACACCACTGACCACTACAGTACCTGCATAACTTATTCGATTTCAAGGTGCAGTGCATCCTGGAGCAGACTCTATATGGTCAGTAGCACATGTCGCATCTTCCTAACATGCAGTCTTCCTCATCCAGCTTGCATACCGTTGTCGCCAGAACTTCTTCAGTGCTCTCTTTAAGCACTGTTGCGTGTAGCATGAGCTTGAAATTTTGATGTTCCATACACACGCAAACAGTGTGGAGTGCTTGCGAAGTTTGACTTGCATGGTGTAACGCTCGGCATAGCTAATACAGCTTCGCTGTTTGACCATCTTCACGGACTGGAAGGGCCGGTGATATTTTTGTGTCCGTGCCCTTCAGCAGGTATCCGTATTGCCGAAGCTGGCAGCGTCCAAGCCTAGCGCACAATTGTGTTCGAGTAGTGGAGTGCTGCTTCTGTGTATATTTGCTGTCAGTGGCAAAGTGTGCTGCAGTGAAAAGCCAGCACGGAGCAATGCTGGGGTTGAATGCAAGGAGTCAAACTTCCTGAATTATTTTCTTGCTTAAAACAAAAATTGTTCCGATTAAACTTTCAGAACAAATGCCATTGAATGGTAATTTGTAACTTACTATCTTTCATATTATAACTTGGACCACGTCACTATGCAATTAATGGCTGAATATTGTAACGTAGGTTGAAGACGGGGGCTTGTAAAATAGACTCGTTTCTTTAATGACGGGCCAGAAGAAGAGCGTGCAGCTTACGTGCTTCGTCTTTCAAGGCGCCGACCTTTGCTTGCGCCATCCCACGGTGCGGAAGCCCCACATCACTGTGTCAATATGCCTCGAAAAAGCAAATTTTCTCATGTTTGCAATTTTTTTGCTCACACATGTTATGTTTTTTTATCTCTGAAATATTTTTATTGGCTTATTTGTCTTCTGGGCAATTTGGAGAAATAGTTGAAATGACTACCGTGACAGCATAAAATTTCATAAAAATGTTCAAATTTCCACCTTTTTGTACCTTCTTCCACGTATTATATTTAAACAAAAGTAAAACAAATTCAGTTGAAGTTCATATATATATATATATATATATAAATCTCTTTTATATGTATGAAAAAGTTTCATAGCCATTGATAAAAAATGCGACCACTTTCAAATTTAAGATGGCGGCCACAGCGCGCGAAACGTTTTTTTTTTGCCAAAACCAAGCGGGGTTAATGTTTGTCACAGTAACACACAGAATAAGCCATAATTATTTTAGAAGAAATTGAAGATCGTTGCATGCAAAGTCTGGATCAGTTGGCGTGGAATGACTCATAATCGCCTAACTGAATAGACGACAGGTACTAATAGCAAAGAAACAATGAATTTTTCACAACAAACAACAGCACATGTCCTTGTTCATTACTGTAGCCTTCCACTTTGAATAAACTTTGTTGTCGCTGGTCAGAACTAGTGTGTCTTCTCTTCTGTGCTCTAAAGTGATGTTTCTTTGCCAAACTAATATACTAAAGACATTAACAGAGGTTTTCTTTCAGTGCTTTTAGCTTCTTTATTACTCACGACATGCCTTTCCCCTCAAACCTGCAGGCTTTGACTTCCAACTCGTCACAGTCCTTGTCGTGGATGAATTTGGCACGGGATTTCCCGTAGCTTATTGCATCACCAACCGCACAGACCGAAAGGCCATGGCAACATTTTTCGCATCGATCATGTCTAAAACTGGGCAAATAGCAGCAAACGTTTTCATGACAGATGATGCTCCCTCATTCTACAATGCCTGGACTGAAGTAATGGGACCGCCTCAACATCGGCTGTTGTGTGCGTGGCACGTTGACAAAAACTGGCGTGAGAGTGCCAACAAGTACATCCAAGACAAAACCCTGAGGGCTTTCACCTACAAGGTTTGTTGCACTTTGATAAATATCATTTTTCAACATGAACGGAACAAGAAACAAAGCAGTCTGCGAGTAGAATTGCTGCCATCATTTCCCAACCTGCAGTGTAATGTTTTGGTCTGTATTTAAAGACGAATTTTGAATGCTTGTAGGTAGCAGCCATTTTTTTGCTGTGGATTGCAGGAACAGAGGGAATGAACGGTCGGCAACGATAGTATTCAACCTGTTCATATGACATACTTGCTGCCAGTGTTCGGCATAAGGTGTTTCGTCACCAAACCAGTAGTCCCTGTACAGGCCGTACCAACACTGGGGTAGACATTGAGTGCACTTGCTCTAAATGCAGGTGCGAGAGTAAAAAAAAGTTCTTGTTTATACATTGTACTTAAGGTTCAAGACCAATGCCCCACACTAGAAGACAAAGCACTAATACCAAGAGCGTCCTGATCACACTTACAAGATAGGTCGCTGCACATCCAGTCAATTAACAGGTACTCCATGTTGTAGACTAAAGTATCATCCAACCAAAATCCTCTGGTGTGACACTGCATATGAATGCTTAAAAGTTCATATCGAGCTAATCCAGTTGGAAAGGGTATACGAGTTTGTGAATAGAGCCTACAATTTTCCATTTGGCACCTTGGCAGTAAAAGTAGTGGTAGTAAAGACAATCTCTATGAGACAAGTAATTATTTTAGTAATTAGGCTTGAAAAAACTACCGAAATACACAACAGCTAAGAACTTGCTTTGGGGTACCATTCAATATTTCCTAATTTGATTTTGCTAATTTTGGTCAGGCATACTAATGAGGGCATCTTAACGTGTATTCAAAGAAGAAAGATCCCTCCCTATACTGCAAGAAGTAGACATGACATGATGACATTAACACTACCACACGTCTTGATGAAATATTCCGAGAGGAACATATGATGGTTGACAGGCAGGAGAAGACCCTTCTTGGCAACGGAGCTAGTTTTGTTAAAACCTGCATGACTGTCATAAGTAAGAGGCCGCCTGTGGCGCGAAAAGGAACAGGAGCACGAGAAGCACGGCGTTCGGAACGGCACGAGCCCTCGAGGCGCGTGACCCGAGGCGTAATCGAATGGTGAACGGCGCTGTCCGGCGATTATCGACGTGGCTCCGGGCCAGGAAGGTCGCATCGTCAGCTACGCTCTGGCGACGGGAGACTTGGGGGTCTGGCTGAGTCCGTGATGTTGGCCGTCCAAGGTGTGGGCGTCGACCCCGGCAAAGTTCGAGCGAGGCTCCTGGACTGGCTGCAGCCTCTCACAGCGGGACCGGGCACCCCAGAGAGGATCCCTCTTCTGCGGCAGACCGGCACGTTCGATATTCCTCGGGACGCCACGTCGTCACTCACGAAGTTGCGACGTATCCCGACGTTAGACCTATCCAGGTGGGCCTAAGCAATGCCGCGCTTCATCACTGACGAAGTACGTGATGTCGACATCTAAGACGAACGAGGCGACGTGACGACGGCAAGGCAACGATTACACCATCTACAAGAGCACCGATTTCTTGGGAAGAGAGCCGACAAGCTCCAGACCGGAACATACGTGCGAAGACGAGCGCAGTAAGACGACTTTTTCGTAGTGTCGCAGACGTAGGCCACGGTTGCCTGACTTTTGATGTGGTAAACGCCGAGAACCTAATGTAGGCGGAAATAAGGACATGTTTAGTGTTTACAAACTAGGTTGCAGTAGTGTTAGTGTTATGTATATTGCCGTTATTTCATGCTCACTGTGATAGCCAAGCTCGGCAGCAACACCACGCTTATATCTATTTTTGAAGAATTTAAATGTCTTTAGACCATGTGAGCACTAATGTCAACACTTGAGTATGGTATCAAGAGAAAACCATCTAGTTTTGTCTGATGACATTGAATTGAATTGTGGGGTTTTACGTGCCATAACCACAATTAGATTATGTGGGCACGCCGTATTGGGGGACTCGGATTAATTTTGACCACCAGGGGATCTCTAACATGCCCCCAATGCAGGGACATGGATGTTTTTGCATATCGCCTCTATCGAGATGTGGCTGCCACGCCCAGGATTCGATCCCACAACCTTGTGCATGGCAGCGCAACATCATAGCAGCTAAGCCACCGTGGCAGGTTATGATGACATGGACATACGGCCCAGCTTGTGTGTTGTGCAGGCATGTATGTTAAAACGAGTGAAGCGGCTTGTCTTTCCTTCCTCTCTCACATCAGCTGTGCACACCTCAATGCATAATGGCTTTCATTATGATTTTTTATGAATGTCTTCCTGCATTCATAGATCTTAAATTGTGCTATTGTGCACAACCACATCTCGGCAAGGCATTTACAAGGCTCATTCAGAATTTTTTTTAATTGTGCATTGCCTGCAGCATGTTAGACTCAAAGAAACATTGAAGAAATGGTGCCACCAACATTTTTAAAGAACTATTGATATGACATTAAAAAAATTTCAGTTGGAGGCTTTTCAGTGTGAACACGCGATCGCCGCAAGCATGTCATATGAACAGGTTGAATACCATCGTTGCCGGCCGTTGATTCCTAGACACCCAGAAGACACATTCCTTATCATTAGAGCACCTTATATAACTAACCATATTCATAAACCAGTTTCAGTGCCCAGGAGGTGGATGGCTTATGTTTGGTTTGTTATGGTTTGCTCCATACCTGGGATTGCTGTAGCAGGCATACAGGAGCGCAGCTGGAAGAAATGTGTACAGCATGGTTGTTTTCTTTTGTTTATGGGCAATGTTAGTTTTACTAGCCTTATTGATACACAAGTAGAGCAAATTTCGCCTTGGGTTACGTCGCACAAATGTCACTGATGTGAGGTCTGGCATGTTGAAAGCAACTTCATTGAAATGTTTCCTAATCTTCATATTTGCCGACTCTCGTCCTCTTACATGGGAACAGCATGTGGAAGACTTTTCAAAAGTTTAAAAATGTGTCAGTACTCCTTACAAATTGTGGAAATTGTGCTGCCCATGAAAAGAAGGCTCCCCCCCACCTCTCCCCAAACCTGCTTGCGCTAGCACCCAACGCGACTTTTGCCGCACGACACAAGAATTCCCACATGGTTCTTAATTTATGTCTAAATTCAAATATACAAGTCTTTTACGTTTTGCTCTGATCAAAATGTGGCTGCTATGACTGGGAATTGAGTCCGGCAACTTTGTGCTCAGCAGCACAATACCATAGCCCCTGAGGCATCATGGCAGGTCCTGCTAAAGTCCTTAGAGGTTTGGAAGAGTTCAGTCACTTTTCATAGCTTTCAACCTTGGCTTTTGGAACAGTTGGCTGCACTACTCAGAATCAGCTAGTACTTGCATTCACTACGTTCGTTTGTTCCTTTTGACAAAAGCTTACGTGCTAAACATAAGGGCCCACAAGAAGGCAAGAAGGACACTTACAGAAAAACGAATTGAGCTGTGTCAGTAAATTACACTCACAATACCAAAACAGCCACTCTTAATATGAGAAAATATCTGGTAAGCCAGAGAAGATGCACAAAATGAAAAATAAAATTCCCGCACCAGTTCACTATGATGTCATGGACTCCGACTCCATCCCCTCAAAGCCTAGTTTAATTTTTATTAATAAATATTCATCACATTGTATTCTAAATAAACGAGAGACTGTACCTAGGCAGCTTAAAGAACTTTAACTGAACAACTACAGTGCGAAAAAATACTTTGTCATCCGTGACATCACACATGAAATTCAAAATTGAACCTTTGACTCATTTTCTCTCCTGGTTAACCTATTATCCTATCAACAATTCTTCAAGAATACTATATCAGTTTCAAACCGATTATGTGTTTCTCTTTAGTGTCCCTTTAAATCTTTCAGTATCACTGGCGTATCGGTATGTTTTCGCATTTCTTTCCTATGTCACTGATGTCATATAGGAATGCAAAGACCATACCAACCAGTGTTGCAGAGTTAGCACTCCGGAATGGAATGGTGACAACGCTTGGAGGAATGGAATGGGAATGGAATTACACGTTTTTCAGAAAATGGAACGCTTTTTCATCTACGCACTGTTTTTTGTCAAAATATGCCGAAGAACAAACCAGCCCACATTCAAACAATAGTAAGTCAGAGCCTCGAATTTAACAATAAAGCAGTATTTTTAAAATGGCTTGGCTGATTATAAGTACAATACATTTAGAAGCAACGCGCCTAGCACAATTCTGTCCTTATAGACTGAGTTGCTCCGAAGCGTGAGCTTGTCCTCAGTTCTACGCGTAACCGCTCTATGCCGTTAGTATCCGTCGTGCCAAACTGCGGCGGCGGCATACCCCCTCCCCCATTACACCTTGCGATTTTTTATTACCCCGGTGGCGCCTTTGCCCCGGCCGCCTGTCTCCCCACCCTTCACTTGTCTGTTTTTGCTTCTGTCACAATCGGCGACTCACACGCATATTCCAAAAAAGCGCTTCTCTAAGTTGTGATGCATATTGACGCTGGCGCGATGCTTGTGTTCACTGCAAGCTTTCACATACTAGCTTGCGCGCCGTCTCACCTCGTACTAACCCGTAACTAACCCAGCAACACAACATGTCCTTACAGCTTCGTACTTACTCTTCATAACGCGAGTAGAGCTCCATGTATGTGAATAGAAAGCTAGCATTGACAAGGATGATCTAATACATTACATGTAAAGCTGTCTTCCTTGAAGATGTATGCAATAAGATGGCAGTAAGAGCAAGAAATGAAAGGAGAGACTACTGAACATCTTTGTGCCAGATTATTGAAGGCACTGTTTAGACTTTATACTTAACAGGCTTGAGAGAATTCTGAAGGGCATACAGCAGTGAAGTTGTATAGAGCATAACAGAGAAATACAAGCAAGTCTTCCTGTGAACTATGACATATGCTGGCAGGTGGCTGAATTGTTAGCTGTTTAGTCAATTTATCTGTACAATCAAAAGATGTAATCTTATATAATTTTACTTTATTTACAGATTCTTCGAACAGTGATGGACGCTCCTGACGCAGCGTCATTGAAGAACCGTCTCCTCTCTACGAGTGGTGTCATAGAGAAGGGGCAACAGAGCCAGGCCTGCTCAGATTTAAAGAATATTTTGAAAGTAACTACGGAAATCGCACAGAGGTTTGGGCAGCCTGTTTTCGCGCAACTACTGGAATTAATACAAACATGAGACTTGAGGCATTACATAGGGTGATAAAGTACTGCTATTTACATGGAAAGACCAACAAGAGAGTCGACAAATTGATATCGGCACTCCTAAAACTCACTAGAAACAAAGTTTTTGACCGCCTAACAAAGTTCATAAAAAATGCTGAGAGTGAATTCGAACGTGCAACCAGAATTCGGCATGACACCAGCCAAACCATTTTGGACAAAGACATCAACAAAGTTGCATTCAATCAGTGGACCGTTGTTTCTCAAACCCATGACGGGCATAAGTATGTCGTTAGACAAGAAGGCACATGCAAGAGTGCTACATGTACATTTGGCTGCACAAGGTGCAAAATATGTGTCCATACAATTACGTGCTCATGTCACGATAGTGTATTGAGGAGAAACATCTGCAAACACATGCACGCTGTATGTAAGCATGAGAGCAGCAACCTGTGCCAGCAAAGGGATAATAACGAAGAGGACGAAACTACAGATGTCGAGCAACAGTCCCAGGTAAGCTTACTGATTTGCTTGTCCAAACTCCAGACTATAAGCATGCTGCCATTGGCTGTGGAGACCAGAGAGTGTGTGGCACTTAAAAGAGGTGCAACTAATCGTGATGGCAGAGACACTATCTTGACGTGCTGGCTGTAAACTATACTAAAGCCTTCCTCCCAGTTCACCACGTACATTTCCAAAATTTTCAAGACTCATTTTGGTATCTGTGCATCAATGAGTTCTTTGGGGGCTCAAATATAAAGGTGTGAAACTTCGGCAAAGTAGCCAGGTTATCGATTTGCAGAAGGAATGCGACGGCCATAAGTCGAGTGTCCTGAAGGGAACGTGCATGTAACATACGAATGTCAACAAGTGTGCGGTGCCATGTTACCAGTTTCTTAATGCCTTTTTCCGTCTACTTGAGTATGAACTTGAAAGAGTTGCTTTCTCGATGCCATTTGAATTCACGATCCCATAAACTAAACCGATTTTGGTGCAAAACAATTTTGATGGTTTCAAACAAATGCACCAAGCTGCAAGGGCCCAGATATCAAGAGCAACATTCAGGAACTCTGCATAAACCATGCAATTTATGATAAGGTTCCAAACATATGCATTGCTACACATTGCAGTGATGCTACTGCCAGCGTTTTCAAGCATATCTGCACATTCTATTTAGAATGGGGTATGTCATTGAGGCGAGAGATCTGACTGGCTTCACACATGACTTAATTGGAAATGCAAGACTTGTCTGAAATGTATCTGACCACCGTGCTACCAGGAAAAATTTTTAAAAAGCCGCTGCGTGGCGTTATTGTTGTCCTAGTCCTCTTCAAGGTAGTTACATCCTGCTTCTGCACACCAAGTCTAACGGTCGTTTTATTTATTTATTCAGTGTCATACTGGCATTATTGTTATTGCAGGGGGGGGGGACATCGGTAAGAAATACAAAAAAAAGAAGACTCAAGGGTATTTTCAAGAAAATAAAATGCAGTGACATGTTTATGTTCAAACACATTGCTGATCTCGGAATGTGACACAGACGGTGTAGAGGCAGATTTTACAGCCAAGGTTATGAGCAATACAGCAAAGGCCCGAGCACGGATTCATGAGGCACGCTTGAACCAACTTTCACTTATCGGACCCACTTCCAGTAATTATTATGTTGTGGTCTGCTTGAAAGATATGCACGAATTTATTCAAGAACCGGTGGGTAAATATTTTGGAGAGCAACTTGTGTAAAGAATATGTGGCGCATAATTAAATGTTTTTCTAATATCTAAGATGGAACATACTACCAAGCCTTTGATCAAATGAGGAAAGAAATGTGACAAAATTAAAGTGATTGTGCTTTACAAGATAATCCAGATTGAAAGTTCGGCTGGATTTGAGTAAAGTCACTGTTAACGCCCAAATTTTTACTCATGCACAGTACTGTTTTATGATATGTTGTGGTTTTTCGCAGCCAACATTGTTAGAGAGACATTGGTCTATAATCAGAAATAGTGTTCCCTGTACTGCTTGCGCATATTGGAACTGTATTAGTGATCTTCCACTGCATGGGTTTAATAAGCTAGTTCAAAGTGATTTATAGTAAAGAAAAACAAACTAATATGTTTTTGTTTCAGAGCATAAATGCAACAAATATAATTAGAAATGTCATTTGGACCACCTGCACATTTAACTTTGAGGCTCTGAAGCAATTTGAGAGTGCCATCATAAGCCACAGCTAAAGAACCTTGATGAACCGCAGAAATGGTATGCCATGTCAAAGAAACAAAATCACCTGAGCCGTATGAAGAGCTCAATGGTACAGTTGTCAGGTCCTAAAATTCGGCTTTTGAAATTCTGGGCAAAATTTTGTGGACACCCAAATGTTCTCTCAAATGCCATTCACAGGATCTTTGTTACTGTTTCCAGCTGTGAAATTTTTTGAGTTAGCCGACAATCTCTAATTAACATGACTCACTCTTTGTAAACAACTGCATCATTGTGGCTAGTAAAGGGCTTCTACAATGCAGCTCTTTTGACAGGGGTTTGGCCTTTGTTGAAGCAGTTGTTACTAAATTTTCATCTGCTTCATAATATCTCCAAACACTGTTAGGATCCTTGAAATAGTTTCTTAGCAGTCAACAAGCTTTGCACATAAATTTATGCAGTATCATAGTTAAAGCTGCTGCGCTGCATCTTTTGTGCTCACTTCTCACTGATCTGAGATAACGGCACCCAACACAAGTGTTCCTGCACAGCAGCATATGCTACTGAAGGACACGCCACTTGCAGGCTAGACACATCACAAACCCTCCTTTCATATCACAGAGCGTGGCCATCCTACTCTCTAGTTTTCTACAAAATAAATAAGGTCAGATGCTTTTCAGACAGGCCTTCTACCTAAAGCAAGCATCTGTTTAAGTGTATGCACATATATTGCGTGCCTGTATAAATAGACACACAAGTGCAATAAATGTCTATCTTTCTTAAAACTAGTGGCACACTTCTGCCAAATGCCAGTTGTCTGCTGTTCTCTGTATGCATTAATTTGTGGGAAGAAAGGAGTGGAATAAAGCGGCTTCTAGGGAAAACCTGGGCTCTATTGTAGAAGGGCGAGACTTAATGGAGGATGGGGAGAGGAATGTGACAAATGTTAATAGCACACTGGCAATGGCAGCTTGTGGGATAAAGAGGGGCTTATTTCAGAGAAACGCAAGCGCAGCACATTTCTCTTCCATACCTTTACAAACACATCTATCACTCTTACATGTAGCACTCAATATATCTGGCAGTGTTTTTCTGCCTTTTGACCTTCAAACAAAGAAGTCTCCTACTCTTGTTTCTCTCAGCCAAAGCATGGCAACATCCCTTCACACCCTTACCCATGCATTTCTTTCACTCGTGCTGTCTTGTGTTGAACTATTCGGCGAATCCGCCAGCCAGAAGCAGCCAGATGCGAAATACCTGGGGCAGGCAAAACAAAAGGAAAAAAATAGACAGCTCAATTCAAAATTGTTCTTTGTGTGTTGTGCATTAAATTGAGCGTGCAGCAGCTGTGGCATGAACAAGCAAGAAGGGTGTGGTATCACCGCCTGTGTAGGAGTGCACATGCTCAGTATTGGTATTGCTCACTGCTTTACTACAGAGCAGGTGACAACTGCACATTGGTAGGAATATTAGAAATTATGCAGGGTATACATTGTTGTTGCTGCTATAGCTTTCTAATGCATAAGTCTCCTTTCATATTTAAGAGAGCAGCCCCTCATATTCATGAGAGCTCTTCACTGAGCAGAGTGCTCCTCTGTGATAAAATACTGCTTCTGCTGCTCTATCTTTTCCATGGCTCTCGCAAGAGGACCTTGAGCATACTTTAGTACTGCTGTAAAGTTAATAGAAAAATACTATAAAAAGAATACCATATTCATTTCAAATGCAGCAACCTAAAGACATTTCGTAAGCTGAGCATTTGTGTATTTTACACATATCAATAGGGCATCATGGAGCTAAAGCTTCCTCTTAATACCAGTACCAGTCATTAGTCTTCCTATTCACTGTACTTAAAATGAGTGGACAGTGTGGTTAATGGACGACCTTTCAAAGCTATTTTGAAAAGCAGCCAGCATTTTGCAAAGACTTCGCAAATTAGTACAGTACCATTTCGATATTGTATTGCTGTATATGCAGCTTCCGTGTTTTCATAAAAGTTAAAACTTTCGTTACAAAAATCCCTTTTTCCTTTTTCTTCTTTTTACAGGACTGCAAAGACAAGGAAGCAATTGACGATATCATCAGTTCAGTGTGTTCGCTGAATGAACTAGAAGAAAAAGGAAGCACAACGTGCACTAAACACAGTGACTGCATCCCAATGCTTCAAGCAATAATCACCCACTTGCAGAAACCAACGGTAGAAGAACAAGCCGCACCTTGGCTCAAGCCGATACTCTCTAAAGTTTTGACAAAACTGGACAGCATTTCTCCGCTTGTAAAAGACACCTCCTTGACAAGTTCACTTCCACCAAATAAGAAAATTGAAAAGCAGCAGCGCTTCTACTCAACTAAACGCAAAGCTGTTAGCACAAGCCAACGAATGCCAAAGCCAACTTTAGTTGAGCAGAAAGGTATCATTGACATGCTGTCAAATTCAAGTACTGAAGGGTACCACACAGGTTTTGACCACGATTACGCTAAACAAAGCGCTTGCAGCAGCAAGAGCACACAATAGAAATTAAACATTTAAAGGGTCCCTAAACCACCTATGGCATTTTTTTAACACTTGAAATTAAACATGCAAATTCCGTTAAGTACACCGTGATGCCTATTTTGACCTATTATGAACATGGCAGTGCGAATGCAACAATACTGTGGGATTGCCACAAATTCACTAAACAATCCCATGCTTCTCTCCAGGCCTTTTCCATAACTTTTTTTGCATGCTGTGACACCAGCAGGGAACTGCTCGTGACTTCACCAAGGTAAACGCTGTCTATCGGTCAGCTGATGAGGGACGATAACGCCAAGGTGATAAACGCTGGCTATGTATTCTGAAAAGGGCAGGGCCCATTGTACACAACTGAAGCATTAATGAAGCTTCCATTCACTCAGTTTTGCACAGAGGGGCATTATGGGTGGACAGAGGAGCAGCTTTTTTTCTAGTGCATTGATTCAACCCATAGATTTCACTGCACTGCATGAAGTTGTCAGAATACATGCCAAGAAGAAAGCAACTGTGGGGAGGGTTGCAAAGGCAAGAGAGAAACTGCAGCAGCCATGTATCCATTCATCAAAAGCACATAACTTTGCGCAATTACAACATCCTTCCACGCAATCCTAGTGACTGTATGCTCATTGTAGGCTGGTACAGGGGAACCACTGTATAACATTTTCAACCTAATAGTTGTTTAGGGGCCCTTTAAGACAAAATCATTCTTTGTTAATGACAGCACTTGCAGTAATGACTTTGTAAAAAATAACTTAATTCATTTTGTGCCACTACATCATTGAGTAATTTCATTTCTGTGCTTGTGATTTGTGCCTAAACTTTTTTTGTTTTTTGGTATTGCAACTTAAGACGGTGTTCTCTTGTGTTGGCTAGTCAGTACAGGTGCCTGTATAGCAAATGTGCATTTTATTTGTACATGACAACAATCTTTGTATGACATGTCCCTGCTCAAGCTTTGTATTATCGTCTTTTTTTCTTACTGCAACTTCACATGCTACTTTTTAAAAATGTTTTTCATTGGCTATTTTTGTATAAATGCCTACTTAGCATAGCGCTTGGTCTTATTTGTTGGTACAGTTGCCTGTAAAACAAATGTGTATTGTGCTCATACATTGGACAAGAACAACCTTTGTATGACGTCCTTGTTCAACCTTTGTATTACAATTTTATTTTTACTGCAACTTGATATGCTGATTTTTAGAATTGTTTTGCATCAACTTGTTTTGTATGTTGGCTAGTCCACACAGGTGGCTGTATAGCAAATGTGCATTTTATTTGTACATAAGAGCAACCTTTCTATTACTATGTTTTCTCTTTTACTGCGACTGCACGTGCTTCTTATAGAATTGTGTTTCGTTGGCCACGTTTGTACAAATGCCTGCTGCCCAGTGCTTTCTTGCATTTATTCGCTGGTTGGTAGAGCCGCCTGTAAAGCAAATGTGCATTTGGTTTGTACATCCGACATATGAAAAATCTTTGCATGAGATGTCCTTGCTCGAGCATTGCATTGACATGCAGTTTTTCTGGAACTTGATATGCTGCATTTTAGAATTTTGCTTTGTTGTCTGGTTTTGTACAATTGTCTGCTTAGCAATGTATATTAGGTCTCTATGCTTCATTACCCTAGATTTGTACCACTACATGTATTTCACTGATCGTTCTTGAAAAGCACAAGTAGAGTTGAACCTCACTCAAATGATGTTGCATCACACAACATACCTCCATAATATCCTATACTTGCTGTAAGAATATATGCTTCATACACTAATATAGGTAAAAATACGTCTACGACTAATAATTATAACATTGTTCATTATACTGATGTTTGACTGCATTTGTAGGTAACATTCTTTCCGTGTAATTTCATGTGTGCCTTACATAGATGTTTTTTTTTATTAGGGCAACTGAATAGACCACTTTGTAAAATTGTGTTGTGTGTTAGTTATGAGAGGAATAAAATATGTATAGCAAATTAAATTTTGTTTATCTAATTATGTCAATTTAAGTGCAGCTGCTGTTGTGTAGCACTGTTGAGCTGTTTGCACTTTGGGATTATAATTAAGTTTAAAATTTTGCAATGTTTCTATTAGAGCACTGCATGGGCTCTGGCTCAACCAAACCCCATGTGTGGCCCGGGCTTGGAACACATAAACAAGTTATGATGCAGGCCCAGGCCCAGGAGCTTCAGTCTCCAGTGATTGTGAGGTCTGCAATAGAGCTGGTTTTGCTATGTGTAATTTCACCAGTACTGTGGACGTCAATTGCCACCTTTACGGAACTTCGAGTCGAGTGATATCTGTCGGCCTATGGGAAAGCAGAAGCAGGCAAACCATGACACAGTAGCACACTCCACCGATTAGTGTACACAGTGCCCTCAGCCAATATGAAAAGTGACACTGGGTACATGTTCAAAGCCAGTAATTTTCTTTGTGCGGCCTTGTAACAAGGACAAGTTCCATGAGCAGGATTTTCCAACAGGAAAGCAACATAACCAATAGGAGCGAGTGATGTTCTGATTTGTATGTTGCAGGAATCGCGGTTCAAACACACATGAGGGGTTCCTGTTCATATTGGCCGATGGTGCACGTTAGGAATGCACCCAAATACCTGGCAGAACAGTGACAACCTCTGTGTTAACTGCACTTCACTTTATTTCTGTTATAACTTGCTAGCGGGCAGGTACGGCATTCGGCTAGACAGCCAGGAGCATAACGCTCGCACAAGAACAGGAACACTACGCGCGTTTATTCAGTGACAGCCTTTTTAAAGACATCAAGCCGCTATGGCACGTGTGATGACATCAGTCTGACGTCACGACGAATGCGTTTTTGTGTCATTACCACTTTCACTTTGCAGCAATTTCTGTTCTCCAGACACTGGGATATACTGATTAACATGCTTTTAACGTTTTTAAATCTTCTGATACTTAGGCGAACTTTGCAGTGAGATGAAAGACTGATGACTCGGTTGAATGCAGGTCATGATGAGAGGCTCCCAACAGACAGACAGCATTAGCTGAGTGGGGAGTGAAGCCGAAGGACTAACAAGATGTCAGAGAGTCACGATAAATTGATGTCGAATTACACAGATTTATGGTGGCATTGTAGAGATGGGCGTCTTGATTTATTAGTGGAAGGCACACAGACATGAAAAATTTCCTAAAATGCATTCAGTTGCTTAAAGGGACCCTGAAACGATTTTGACGATTATGTACAAACATACTGAGTGGCTGGAGTAGGTCCTTCTGATCATAATTTGACGCATGTAAGCGCTCCACGTAAAGCATGTAATTTATTATAAGGTTTTAAAAAGGTACATCACTACCGATCGCAGTACACCAATCGGCTGAGTTGTGTGACCCAATGAGGCGATTCGACCATAACACGTCATAGGGCCAGCTATCCGATTGGCTGCCCAGGGCACATCGATAATTTTTCCAACATTAAGTTGAACAAATGTTCGTAATAATTTAGATGTTAATTTGTTTCTATAAAAAGAAAATAACAGAAAGAGAATGCACAAGGACATGTATCACTACACTAAAAGCACTTCCGGCCCACAGCAAGTGTCGTCTGAATGTGTTCGCACGGTCCAGTGTTGGTCTTGTTCTTTCTTTTCGCGAGCACCATGGTTCGCCCTTGTTACGTTGTGGGCTGCAAACGTAACGATCGGCGACATGTCAAGCTGCGACATTGTGCCCGCTGCAAGGCAGCAGACGAGCACAGTGGCTGCTGTTCATCGGACTGTCGGTATCCCAATGGTGCCAGCATTTACACGTTTGTGGCCGTCACTTCACGTCGGAGGATTGCCACTATAGAGTTTAGCGTGTCCGGTATTCAGGTAAACGCAAGCGCAAGTGTACTGGACATTTTACCAGGCGCAAACGTGAACTGCTTGCACGGTGCAGCCACCTGGCGGCACAAAGCTCAACCAAACACACAGCTAATATAGCAGTAAACAAGTTTTTTTCTACTTTGCTGCTGGCTCACATTTTCGGCAGGAGCGTAATCTTGAACACGTTTTTTATATGTTTCAAATGTTTTACACTTGGTTACAGGAATATTAGATATGTATTTGGCTGGTTAAGCACTGCGCCACCAGATGGCTGAACCGTGCATGCCGATCAGGCCGCTCATGTACGTCTACGAAGCTCCTTCATCACAGCGGTATGGAGGGGCTTTAGTTTACGCCTCTGGCTATCCGTGAAAACACCGAGCTCGCCCGTGGTTACCGGAATACCAGACACGCTCGGCGCTGCGACAGAACACTCAACGCACGCTGCTTGATTGCTCTCGCTGAGGATCGATGGCCGGGCGGCTAGCGGAGGAGAGGTTGGAGAGCCTTCGCACAATGGCTTCAAGATAACCGGAAGTAGACGACAACACGTCACAAGTTGACGTAGTGCCAGCGAAGGCGAAGCTTAGCCCCAATCACTTGGTGAACGAGTTGAGGAGGAAATGAATGGCTAGGGAGGAGGGTAATTCGTAATCGTCCGTAGCTCTCTTAATATGAGGCGTTCCACTTAAATTGTGACGGGAATGTTTTACTGTAGCTGTACCCTGCACGTCTACAAAATTTATCTGAACCGTTTCAGGGACCCTTTAAGGTATTCTGGATAATAGCAGCCACAATCGTAAGTAACAAATTTCAGTGCAGCTGGTTACATTTACAAGAGCAGGAGACATGCTTAAAGGAGAGTCGTTGGACGTTTTAATTACTGCAGAAAGATATACACATATGGTGGCTCTGAGTAATGTGGTAATGTGCTACCTTGCATTGACCTTGCCCTGTAGACGCTTTAATGCAAGCACTTTTAAAAAAGCTTCCCCAGAGCAACAAGATAATTCATTAATGCACCAGCAAATAAATTTTTCAAGACACGTTCACAAATTATGTTATATGCTAAGGCATAGTGCAACCTGCTAATGGTTCCATTTAAGTTCTTTACTGTTCAAGCGTGATGAATAGTATGTCATAAGTTCGTGCATTATTAAGCATATTTGAATTCAGACTTTCAAGTCTACTCAGATAATTACTCCCAAAACAGCATGGACGCTGTAATAACTGGCAATGTTGGTGCGCCAAAAATGAAAATGACGAAATATCGAAATGCCCGAAATTGAAAACACCGAAAATTCAAAAAGCCGAAACATCAAAATACTGCCATCACCTAGCTATGGTGGAAGATAAAGTATCTCAGCAAGATAAAGGTTCCACCGTCCTTGTGTGATGTGCACGTGCCTTTGCCCTCTTTTCTAATAGCCATGGGAACCATGAAAGATTCCCCTTCTCATGGTTCAAGCCTTCAAAAGAGGAAAAATATATTTCTGCATATTGCATAGCAGAGTGTTTCCTTGTTTATTGCATTTCAGACAGATAAGTTCGCTGCAATTTCTCGTAGAAAACTTTGAATGTCGACATTGACCCGATTGCCCAGAGCAGCTGCCAAACGATTTTCGCTTAACTTTTGCTTCTGGCTAAGTGAGCAGCGTGGCTGGCCTCTGACCGCTCCCTCGATGTCGTCTTCGACACTAGCTTGCTCCCTTTTCATGGTGGTGATGAGCCGGAAAACGCTTACATGGTGTTCGCCAACCAATATGTCCCATCGTCGGTGCCATGCCTCAACGGCGTCGTTGCCCCTTGGAATTCCGTTCTGAGCGAGGGCAAGCACATCCCAGAGGGATACCGGTCCACTGATGACGGCGGCGTGATTTTCCCAAGCAGGTCCTACCAACATCGCAGCAGAGGCTTCTTGCGGGAAGAGTGGTTTCAAGGACGCATCTCTTATTTCTTTGGTGGGTAAGAAGGAAAGGGTTGTCATACCTTGATGACTACATTATTTTTGTAGAGCACTGCCAGTCCTATAGGTGCTGAACTCTCCTCCATACTGATTGGCACAAGTACAACAGACAACCATGCACATCCGACAACGGGAGCAACGACCGAATAGCGTTGATTGCTGCTAGTTCCAAGTCTGCACTGGCAATTTTTGGATTTAGTCCCATATCTGCGGTGAAGTTCAGCACTTCTTCGAAGAGCGCCTCGTACGTCGTCTGCGTTCGTCGAGTCATTAGGCAGTAAACAAGAGAGAACACATGGCCATGAAGATAACCATGAGTTGTGTATAACTGTTACAAGAGCGGCGACACAGTCTGAAAAGTTTTGCTTTTCCCTTCTGGGAGCACACCACAACCGCGTCTTCGTCCATTTCCCCCCGAATCAATGAAATCATTACAGCCCCACATCGCTGCTGTTCTTGTACTCAGAACACTGGACAATGCTGTTTTTTTTTCTGCTAACACATAAGAGCTGTCCTGTCCGACTGATATGCCTAGCTTTCGGACAGATAAAAAAATACGAAATTTTACGTCAGTTTAATTTACTGATACTGGTGCCTTTGCAAACGAGTTAAACAGGCTCGTGTCAGTGGAAATTAATATGGCGGAAAACGAACAAGTGGTAGTCAAAAAGCGCATCATTTCTTTTTTACGTGGTTTTCGGCGTTGTGTCTTTTCGGCATTTCGTTTCTTAGGCATTTGAATTTTTCGATATTTCAATTTTTCAGCGTTCTGACGTTCGGCCTTTTCATAATTTGGCCTCTCGATTTTCGGCGTTTTGATAGGGACCCAGACCAGTGCATGGCACTGGCTGAGGCCAGACCGGGCCAGACCAGGGGAAAGTGTACAGTGCTCTACTTTTATGCACTGTTTACAAGTACCGAAATTTCGTCCTTAAAGAATTTCTAGGTCTTGCAAGCATACTAAATTCATTCAACAAGAGAGCAGTTGATGCCACAACGTCACGCTTACCTTATAGCCGGAACACATTTTTACACAAAATGAATTCGCCCCAAGGCACACGATCACCAAGGTCACTACAGATTCTGGTAAAGCACTATTTCTTTCACGCAACTGTTCCGTCTTCCTTTCCTTAAATTCTTTTTTTTTTCTTTCACACGGAAGGTGTCGTTAGCATAACATTAAAATATCTGGATACACAAAAATTCGGAGCAGTAAAGAAAGGTAAAGAGGCAGATGAGCAATATTGTTGCTCCAACGTAGTGACAAATGAGCTCCTTCAAATGCATCTGAACATTCATGCTTTAACGGTGCGAGTGGTGCCTGCATTATGTTTAGAAAAATGTACAATGCACTACCGAGATTTTGCTTCGTTTAAAATGTTCGCATGTTCTTCAGCGCGTAAATGGATAAAGTAAGGCTGTCAAAAGCTCACCTTTAATGCAAATCGGAGCGCCGAACCTACGCGTCTTGTTGGAAAGACGGAGCGAGTGCTTTTCAAGACGGAATAAACAATGCCCACATATCGGTTTATCAGTAAAGATCGTTATAAAACGCTTCTGTGTACTGGCGGTGCAGAAATTACAAACCATTTGAAGGATTTAAACCATTTAACCTGGGACTGAACCTTTCAATGCCACGGAACAACAAACCCATAGAATAACTTACGAGGGCTGGGAACGAGATTAACGCTTACAAAAAAAAGTTTGACTTTGTTAGTTTTTGTTTCGGTTTCTGATGCACGAAGCGCCACCTGCTTCCTGTAAAAGGTGTCATGGCAGCTTCCTGTCTACCTTTCAAAGTTGACGTAACTAACGCAGCTGAGTCTCGAAGCTTTCTTGTGACGTTATGCATAACGCAATGTCATTCAATAGACGCTGCGAGTATTTGGGGAGCCTCTAAAGTCCTGCATCGATACGTGTGTGTCTTTGTATACGCGCCATCCCTGGAGGTAAGCAAACGGTCTCTGCCAGCTTGCGGCGACCTTTGTGGCAAGGACAATATTTGTTATTTAACTACATGCTTTATCGGTATACAGCTGCATCTGACCACCACGTCCTGATAGGCCTGATGAAAAGTGGTAGTGAAACCACTACATGGGTCCTACCGCGATCCGCAATCGTAACCTGCGTTTTCGTTTGCTTCAGTTCTAGTTAGATTTCAAAGCAAGATCCCATTTCTTGGTACGCATCGTTCAATGTATGCTTAGCATGTTGGCTTCGCCCGATTTGTCCAGAATAATATATACGAGGTGTGTTCGAAAAGAAACCGAACTTTTGCTATAGCATCTTTATTGCTTATTGTACAACATTTTAAGCACTGTCCCCCTCAAAGTATTCCCCTCTACTAGCAATGCAATATTGCCGTCGTTTCTTCAATTTTTGGAAAGCCTTCTGGAACGCAAGTTCTGGGATAGCGCGCAGGTCTCTTCTCGCAGGTCTCTTCTCGCATTGCCCTGAACCTCTTCTATGGTTTGGAAACGACGTCCTTCAACGTGGTTTTAAGTTTGGGAAACAGGAAATATTCTGCTAGCGCTAGGTCTGGAGAATGCGGTGGGTGGGGCGCAACGTTAGTGGGTTGATTTTGCTAAATAGCCGCGGAAAAGGAGCGACGTGTGAGCAGGCATTTGTCATGATGCAAGATCGAAGTCTGGTTTTGCCACAATTCAGACCTCTTACTGCACACAGAATTCCTCAAATGCGCTAGAATTCCCTGGTACACTTCCTTGTCTACCATCTGACCACGTGGTTCAAATTCCTGATGGACAATGCCTTTGCAGTAAAAAAACACAACCAACATCACCTTCATCTTTGACCGACTCATGCGTGCTTTTTTGGACGAGGAGACTCTTTGCCCACCTACTGTAAAGACTACACCTTAGTTTCAGTGTCATAGATAAACCCATGTCTCATCGCCTGCTATGATGTTCTTAAGGAGAGCTAAAGAAAAAAGATGATTAACACAAAGGGACACAGCAGGGTCCACTGTCACTTCGGCACTAATCCGGCGAACAGCTTGTGCACGTGCTCACTTCAGCGGCTGTGGCTCACCAATTAACGGTCAGAGCAAAACACCGCAAATGGCAGTTTCTTGTCTAAACCTGGCGCTACGTGCGCTCAGTAGCCGCTGCACGCTCCCTCTGCCGGTTGGGGTTCTATTTAAAAAGTTTGGTTTCTTTTTGAACAGACCTCGTGTGAATAGACCAGCTGTTCTATTCTCCCTCGTCGTCCTCTCTCTCTGGACGTGCCCGCAGTCCGAGCGCGGGAGCCGCAGTGCGTCATTCTCTTCATTACAATATATGTAATCAACTTATAACAGACACGTCGGTATCGGAGAAGCTCACAGGTGGATGCGCCATTTTCACTGCCTAAAGTACGTATGAACAATGTATATAATGGCATCTAGTGATTCATAAATAACTTGAAGTAAATAAATGCAGTGTTGCTGCAAATTTTAGTAAAAGCCAAGGTATGCCTGAAATCTTTTTCAGTGAGGTATTTGTGCACATACTTGGTAGTGTCGATGTAATTTCTTCCAATATTGAATTTTGACCAGTAAACGATGGATACTGTAGCACACAGCAATATGTCCAGTTATTCTATGGCAGTCATGTAGCAGGTAGGGTTTGGTTGCCAGTTGCGATCGAGAAAGGGTTCTGGTTTTCAGACTGAAATAGTATTTGCGAATATTCACGTCTTGTAAAATCAATGGCTACACAGTTCGAGGAAGCTTTTGCTAACTGTGGTGCAGTTTCTTTTTAAGTTTTGCAGCGGGTCACTGAGACATATGCTCGGAGCAAATCTGGACAAGAATCCAGTGATTATAGGAATGTTTGTTAGGGGCAAGGGTGCAGTCGTGTAAAAAGTTATAATTTAGAACAAGAAACAAAATATAACTATTTATTATAATATGGTAAACATATTTCTAATTGTATAGTAGTACGGAAAGAATGATGTGGATTAGGTAAGTTCTGACCTTTTCTTCCTTGTGACATAGTAATGCATCTTGTGGAATTCGAACTACATACATGGGCAGACCTTAGCACACTTAGGGCCCATTCACACTTGCGACTAGGCGAGGTCGCGCGACCAATTTCGACTGGCGACCAGAAAACTACTCAAGACGAACGATGCTCACATTTACAAATGCGACCGACGAGTCGCTAAACCGAAATGTATCACGATATGCCGTTCACGTCTGCCTGAAATGTCATCGCCGCGTAAAATAAGCGTCAGCGTATACGGACGTCCTGTTCCTTCGCATCTGATTGGTTCAGCTGTTCTGCGACTGTGGTCGCGCGACTGAAAAATCGAGCAGTGAGCGACTGGCCGGAAACGGTCGCATTTCGAGAAAAGCGACCATTTGCGACTACTTGCGACTGGTCGCTTTGCGACCAATTTGGTCGCGCGACCTCGCCTAGTCGCAAGTGTGAATGGGCCCTTAGACTTTCCCTGTCTAAGTAGGCTATATTTATTTAGTGAAAATGAGCTTATAGAATATTTAATTCACAGTTGTTTGGCCAAAAGCTTATATCATTTTTTTGCGGCGGTACAAGATTTTACTATAAAAATATATTTGATTCAAACAATCTTGGTGCGTAGTTTATTTTGCATAAAAGAGTCATTTCCTTGCTTTCATCATTCAGTGACAACGTCCAAGCACCTACTTGCCTGACATGACTGCAGCACTACATTTGAAGTCTCCTTACAGCATATCTTAAATTCAGTTTTTGTGTAAATATTGTGTAAAATTGCCAGGCAGAAATTTTCTTACTCGTTGTTTCATAACCAAACAGGTTTAGCAAATGCCACATATATTGTGCTCGACACAGGTCGTCACATGTTTTTTCATTCAAAACTAGTTCAGTCATACTTTGCCGGCACACATTTTTCAGAAATCATTTTTTCAACTTACAAATGAAGAATGGAATCATTTACCGGAAAGTGTTGTTGAATGCACATCCTATGTTTCCTTACTACAGGGTATTGTCACTGCAGTGTCGCTGTTGGCATTGACAATGTTTTCCACCAACAACCTTATTCTCGGAGCATCCTCTATTGTTTAAAGCTTAGCATCATTGTCTTGTACACCTCCTCTGTGCCACCACACAAGGAACAAGAATTAAATGCAAACACAGCGCCGTCTTGTGAAGAACAATTCCTATGAGATACACGTAATTTTATCCTCGTTACATGCAGTATTGCTCGTTCTGGCCTCCAAAATACATGTATTCCTGTCACTGCTCTCGGAGTCCTTGTAGAGTGCAGAGCTTTCCACTAATTGCCAAGCACAGTTGTGGCGCGGTGGCTTAGTAGTTAGAACTCCCAAATGGACATAGCGTCACTGGCAAGGATTCAAATACCAAAGGGGGCAGTTGTGGAGAAGTTCCCTCTTCACGCTGTGGCAATGGTGAAGCTCAGGATGATGAGGTGACCTGACGATGAAAAAGAATCACTGTTCTGTGTGGTCGATGACGACAATGGTTGTCGTCAGCATAACATAATGGACGGACAAGGCAAACCCAGTTTCGAGCACTTAGCTGTTGTGAAAGTAAAATAGCAAAATACATTGATTGATCGATGTGTGGTGTTGATTGGCACAAGAGCCAGCTATAGCCAAAGAGGGCCATGACATATGGTAATGAATTTTTAATGTATTACATATCAGATAATTAAGCTCAGCTGAATATGTAATGTAATGTGGCTGTAGAGAGGTCGCTCTAAAGTGCTTAAAATATAACGACAATGACTCATGACAAAAAAAAGAGCAGCATAAAAGTCTCATCACGAAAAGGTGGCATAATAAGATGCATACAAGTACTGCCTCCACAGGGCTCTTGAGTTAGAGAGCTGAGAGGCACGTGCTATAAGAACTTATGTCAGTGCGCCTACAGCCTCAAAGGCGAGGCTGTGTTACAGATGACCCGGCCAAATTATTTCTAAGACGTTAACTTCATCTAAAAAGCTAAGAACTGTTTCCAGGTTAAAAAGTGCTTTGTTACTAAGAAAAAATGCTGGGTGCAGTGGAATATGCTGGTGATAGAATGTAAGTACTTTTTACGCTCAGTTTATAATTCTCTGCACTGGACGAGGACATGGAGCACTCTAAGGGTGTCGCCAAACTTTCGAGATGATGGAGGATCACTTCCAGTCAATAGGAACGAGTGGGTGCTGAAGGTATGAGCTATTCTTAATCGACAAAGGAGCACTTCTTTGTATTGTGCTGTTTTCTCCGATACCCAGTAGCCCATTTTAGGTTTGATCAGGTGCAACTTATTAGATACCTGGGTATCCCACTGTTTCTGCCAGTGCTTCTTCAGCTTATGCCGTAAGTATAGTTTAATGTCCGTGGCTGGAATGGATATGCTTATGTCAGTGTCGCTAAAAGCTACTGAGGTAGTGTTCCCAGGAAGTCAGCATCTTCGTTGCCTTTCATGCCACTGTGTCCAGGTACCCAGCATAGGATGATGACTTGTTAGCCCATATAAGCTGAGTATAGCAATGCATAGAGTTCATTAAAGACAGTGTCTTTATGTTTTTGTAAAGTCATTAGAGCTCGGACTACACTTAATGAGTCGGTGAACACAATAGCCCTAGTGAGATTCGTTTGCATTCCGTGTTTAACTGCAGAGAGGATTGCGTATGCTTCGGCCGTAAAAATATTGGTGTATGGATTAAGTGTACCGGATACTAAAAACGATGATCCTAGAGCTGCGTGAGCAACAGTAGCAGGAGAATTTGAAGCGTCTGCATAAAATTCAGGACAGGAATACTTCTCCTGAAGCTCAAGGAAATGTGAATGTATATGTGCCTCAGGTGCTCGTTTTGATATTTCTACGAAAGAGATGTCACATTGAATAGTCTGCCACTCCCAAGGCGGTGGAAGCAGAGTTGTAGCCATTAGGACATTGTGTAGAAGAGGGATGTCTTCTGACAGTGCTTCCAACAGGAGAAACAGAGGATGCGTAGTGGCTGGGCGGTTACGGAACAGCCTGACCGTGGACAAATCCACGGCCATGGCCAAAATCACCATGGACAAATCGTGAGCAATTGAATGGCACGGATGATGAACATCTCATTTCACCTTCAAGGCGTAGGAGAAGCTTAAGTATGACCTTTGGAAGTGTAGAGACCATACATTGCATTCAACGTACAGGCTTTGTACAGGACTTGCCTTGAAGGCGCCTGTAGCAAGGCGGATACCCAAGTGGTAGAAAGCGTCTAGCATTTTCAATGCACTAGGCGTAGCAGAATTATAGATTATGGCTCCGTAGTCAAGCTGTGATCGTATTATACTTTTATACAAGCTTATGAGGCATCGCTGTCGCTTCCCCAGGATGTGCGTGACAAGAGCTTCAACAGGTTCATAGTCTTGAAGCACCTCACTTTAAGATACTTCACATGGGAAATAAAGGTTAGTTTATTGTCTAAGATAATACCTAAGAAATTATGTTCGGAGCTTACAGATAGTCGTTCTCCATGAAAGTCTATAGTGGGGTCTGATAGTATACCTCTCTTGTTGGAGGACACACATACTTTTTGGGGGGTTTAGTTTGGAACCATTCTCGTCCACCCAATTAGACTACTTAAGCCAAGCTGTACTTGTCACACGCAAGTGTCACTTGTCACTCGTACTTGTCACCCACAAAATAAAAATTGCATAGCAAAATACAGCGGTGACTACCAGCTAATGCTTTTTGCGGGAACCACAATATATATGTAGCAGTCAAAATGCAAGAGAAAGTAGCAACGGAAGAAAACAAATTAAAAACACCTGTAAGTTTATTTAACTATGCACTCGTGAATATATGTGCTCACAGGTAGTTCTAGCTTTTCCTTGTGCCCGTGTTTTGCTGCGCTATCCAGATACCATTCCATGATGACCGACCAACAAGCCCATATTGCCACCCTTGTCGATTTCATTTCTAGTACAACAGGCTCTTTTCAATATGTTCCTCGGGATTCCGGGCGTAGTGTTGTCCTCATTGCCACGGTTGCCAGCAGCACGCGTGTCATAAGGTTCTGTATCCATAACAAGTAGCTTCCACAGGACATAAACTCGTTGTTTAGTGGTTTGACACCATCCGGATGTTGGCCACAGAAAAAGAATTTTGAAAATTATACGTGCTGAACAACTTCGGCAGGCGTGTCTCGACCGAGATTACCACAGCATGCAGATGTTTGATCAGTATGAGCTGTGCGTCAGAAGGAATCTTCTGTGGAGGCACCTGCACTTAGCTGATCAGATCACAGAGTTCCTTTGGCAACCTCAAATAAGGCTACTACGGGCTCACGTGAACAAGGATCGACAGAAAGCAACAAGACATGTCTACGTTTCTGAAGGTTTCATCCTTCCCAACAGTGTGCGCAAAGTTCTTGGCCTCAGTCCAAAATTTGCCAAAGCTACCAGCTGGACTAAACCGGAACTTCCCTGTCCGTTGTAAGTAAAGTGTCCAGAAGAACCCCGGAAGAAGATGGTGTGAGGATGAACTCTGAAGGCTTAGACGCCCTGTTACGATGTAAGGCCCAACATTCTCAGTTACCTGTAAAACGCATAGTCTTACCTGAAGAGTAATTCATTGTGTGCCATACCAGCCAACAGAGAGAGTGGTCTTGCGGTTTTTTCCTATGAATGTTTCTTGGAAAAAGCCAGTCAAGCAATTTCTGCAGTGTTCAATGAGTGCAAGGATGTATCTTATTAAAAGCAGCGAGACCAAGTGAAATTTGCAGGAAGTTGAATCTCGATAAACTAAGGAAAGGTATACTGAAATCAGATAAGTTCAGAGATGTAATTTTTAGTGCTAAGACGCACAAGGAGGATGTTCTTTTTCAGGTCATAATTTCCAAAAGGGGCACCTGGCAGAAGCAAGCTGCCCGGTACCTGGTTTCATACTGAACGTTCAAGAGATTGATGACCAGTTGTAAAAGGTTCTGAAGAATCCTTGACTTTGTTAGGTTTCACGGCGAGAAGGGCTTCAAGGCCTTCTCAGCTGATGTCAAAGAATTATATTGCGACGCTACCTGCTGGTCTCCTTCAGCCAATTGACGTTCCAGCCGAGTCGTTTTATCGAGTGGGCCTGGACTTGCTGGGTCCCTTTCCAATTTCCACGAAAGGCAACAAATGGATTACAGTCGCTATGGATTATACCACTCGATTTGCAATTACTCGAGCCTTGCGAACCAGCTGCGCCACAGACGTAGCTGACTTCCTACTCTACGACGTCATCGTCCAACATGGTGCTCCACGTCACCTACTCACAGATCGCGGTCGCTGCTTCCTGTCTCGTGTGGTTGACGATCTACTCCGATCATGCGCTACTCATCACAACTTCACGACCTCATATAACTGGCAAACTAATGGACTCACCAAACGTTTAAACCGTACACTGACCGACAAGCTTTCCATGTACGTTTCCGATGACTACCACGATTGGGACGTTGCGCTCCCGTTCGTCGCATTTGCATATAACTCATCGCGTCATGAAACTGCCGGCTACTCACCCTTCTATCTTTTCTTTGGAGGCCATCCCTTACTACCCTTTGACACCTTGCTCCCTTCTGATCAGGCCTCCACGTTTACGACTTCCTATACGCAAGATGCCATCACGCGTGCGCTCGTCATCGCAGACCGCAGAAAAGGCCATCTACGATCGTCAACACCAGGATACTGATTTTCCACCGGGCTGTCTCATCCTTCTCTGGCTCCTATCTCGTCGTGTCGGCCTCTGTGAAAAGTTAATGTCGCGGTACGTCGGGCCCTACCGCATGCCGCGCCAGGTGACTCCTGTCACCTATGAAATATCTCCCATGGCATCTACCTCATTGACTGCCGCACCACGAAGTGACATCGTACATGTTTCCCGCCTCAAACTTTACAACTGTGATAATCCATTTTGACCACAACAAGCACCGGGACGGTGCTTCTGTCACGAGCAATGAGAAAGGCAAAGACATTGTAGTGGGGCTGGGTCAGAGTCTCTCTTGTCGGACTGAAACCTGCTGGAACCTGTGCGCTCTGTGCAGTCTTGACTTGACAAGCGCTAGCCGCTTACTGTTAATTAAATACTCCCCGTAACAATATTATTCTATCACACCCAATGACCTTGTTGAATGTGTCGAGGATTGTATTGACAAATATGGCGCCATAAGGTTTTCACAGGAAGCAGGTGTTTCAGAAGAAGGGTTTTTGGAATTATTGTGTTTTAACTTGTCAACCTTTGCACAGTGGAAAAATAGGCCGCATCTGCAGAAGAAAGGCATTTGCATAGGGTCGTGTCTGGCTCCCGTCGTTAGCAACCTATATTTAGCACAATTACATAGGCACATATATGACCGCCTCACGGGACTACCAGTTTTTCAGCAAGCTTTTACATTTGTCAATGATTTTTTAGTGTTTCTGGATTGCCCTAGTAATAGTTTCCTAGAAAACTGTTCTGATGTCTAAGATTTTTTGCGAGTCTTGACGTGACTTTTGAAGTGCAATACGCTTCGGTTTCTTGACTTTCAGTCCATCTCTACTGATAGTAGGACTTGTGGGCTTACAGTCCATGAGCTAAGAAACCCCTTCTGCAATTTGATTCAGCCCATTCAAAGTTGGTGAAGAGGGGGCATAAGTAACGTGTGTCAAAAAACGTCGTAATGAAAATCAGTTTCCAGCATCAGTCTGCATGCATGTCTTAAGGAGGCTAGTTATCCTAACCACGTGTTGGTGTCGGTGGCAGAAAGGCTGCTCATACAGGAACGTTCGAGACGATGCCTCCGTGCAAATTCAAGAGCTAGCGGCCGTAACTAGGTGAAAACCGCCGTGATTTTCGTATATACACCAGATATTGCATAGCCTGAAAAAGATAGGAAGCCGAGGTAATGTGCGGGTTGTTTTTTTCAGCTCCAAATAAGCTAAGCCACCTTGTGTAAAACCACTAACCCAATAAGGACAAAAAAGCCGGTTTGTGATCAGAATCGGAAAGATGAGCTTGTCGGATGTGCCGTAGGCGTGGTCTATGATATTCCACTGTCATGCAGTAGATGCTACATAGGCCAAACCAGAAGATGCATCAGTGAGCACTTAAGAGAGCACAGAAATAAAGTGTATCAGGTAACGGATTTCTTGCTTTGCATTGCAAAACATGTCCATGTCGCCCTCTTCTAAATGACAGTGCTATTGTATACAGGGATCAGCGCAAGTGTGTAAGATTAATAGTAAAAAGCTGACCAATGTAACAGCAAGCTATCACTGTCATTGTCTGCGAAAAAGTTAGATCATTTGTGCATGCCATGAAAGTTGACTGCATTTGCAATGGATCTTTAGGTTTTTTGGTGTTTTCTTGTTGTACCGGTTTTAGATTGTTTTCATGCTGTCATGTAGGTATCTTCAGGGTTGATATCGCTGTGGCCATGTTTTTTTTTTTTGGTGTACAAGTACGACCGATCCCGGAAATAAATTTCATTGTTGATAGTTAGCTCTTGTCTTCGTGTTCATTTCTTCTTGTGTCCGTGTTTTGCAGCACTATCCAGATACCATTCCATGATTTGCTTTCGTGTTCTGTTGATTGGTGTATTCCAGGTGCATCTTTTTATGCAAAATTCTTTAAAAAAGAAACCGATATTTGGGTAATGAGACTCCATGGGTAAGCAGATATTAGCAGCAAGAAAATTTTCAACAATACTTTGGCTAATTAACTAAAATATGCTTATTCACTTTTTTCATTAATGACTTTAAGGCACATTTTGTAGCAGTGAAATTGAAGTCGTGGATTAGTGAAGTCAGGTTTGCTTAGAAGAAATTTTAAGACTGGCACCACTTTCAATATGCATGATTTTCAAAGGAACACTAAAGAGAAATTTGGCTGTGTCAGAATATGACACTGCTACGATGCCAAAAAGCTACTGTTATTGTGAGAAGAGGGTTGGTAAACCAGAAAAGTGAAAAAAAGAAACAACAGCTGGATGGCACGACCTTAATGTTACCACAGCAGCTTGCCGTGACATCATGGAGTGCCATGTGCTCAGGCCTAGTTTAATTTAGCTTTTATCAGTAAATATACATTGTGTTGTAAAAGCACCAAAGACTGAATGCAGCAAGTTTCAGGAACTTTTGCTGAGCTGCAATTGCCCAAATAGGAAAAAATACTTTGAAATACATGATGTCACATTGACATACAGGCCCTGGGGTGTCAGTGCAAAGTTGAAAAATTGAAGCTTTCACACATTCATTTTGTGATGCGGTATCAACTGCTTACCACGAAATTAATAACAGGATTTTGAAAAAATAATTTATCAGTCTAGACTGATTTTCTGTTTCTGACATGACAATGACTCAGCATAAATGACATTGACTCAGCGAAAAAAGATCAACACTCAGAAACCAGTGAAATGGGTTTGGACGTGGGTACTAAGCAAAGGAAATACTAAAGGATGATGATAGAAGTCATAGTCATGAGAATGACTGAGAAAAAATGACAATGACTCAACGAAATAAGATTAACACTCAAAAACCACGGAAATGGGTTCGGACGTGGGTACCAAGTGAAGGAAACGCTAAAGGATGATGGTAGAAGTCATAATCATGAGCTTGACTCAGCAAAAATGACAATGACTCAGTGGAAAAAGATTAATACTCAAAAACCACTGAAATGGGTTTGGACGTGGGCATTAAGTGAAACACTAAAGGATGCTGGTAGAAGTCATAGTCGTGACCATGACTCAGCAAAAATGAGAATGACTCGGGGGAAAAAAGATTAACGCTCAAAAACCAATGGAATGGGTTCGGTTGTGGAGCTAGGTGAAGGAAAAGGCTAAAGGTTGATGGTCGAAGTCGTAGTCATGAGCCTGACTAAGGCTTTCACCTAATCGTCTCTTAAGTGTAGGTAAAGGGACTCTTGAAGACTCGTGACATGCGTGTCATGTAGGTCATGAAAGAGCCGCCTACATCTTGGTTTGGTGCTCTCAGGGTCGTTTCGTTAACTTGGTATCCCCGCTCACTGCTTTGCATAACATCGATTTCCACAGGGCGTGGGATCTGCCGACGTTTTTTTTTTGTTTCATTGTTGTAATCATTTACTTTTAGCACTGTTCTGAGTTTTACAGGTGTCAAGTCATGTTTAGCATTAAGCATGACTTGTTCATTGATTTCTAATGCTTTTCTATGCCAGCTGGCCGAGTCACTTACAGATAGTATTGTGCCCTTTGTGTCTTCTGCCTTATATTTCTGTATAGCTTCAAGTAAAGGATTAGGTGATAGCCAGCACATCATCCTGTTTGTTTTTCATATGTCCGGTCATCGTAACTGTTTCACCATCATCGTAACTGTAAACCAAGAAGACCAGCAAAATGAACAGTCGTGCAATTTATGACTCTTCCTCTTAAATGTCCCTTTACTTTCAGCTATGAAATAATCTGGCATTATAATTAAAATTTTTTCAAAAGCATGTTTCTAATAGGTTCGGATGATCTCAAGTGGAACACCGAGGCATTTTTTAGCTGATTTTCCAATCTCAGTGAGCCTTTATTTAACCAAGCCTTCAAATTGTTGAAAAGGGGGATGGCAAAAAGCTGCAAATATAGCAACTTCACAACGCGCCATCCACTCAATAAGGGCAATGGTAGCGAAAAAACAGTGTAAATAAGTAAAAAAACAAGTAAATATACTAAAACCTATTAAAGCAAAAGATAACCTGCATTATACTTCCATGCAGATTGAAAAAGAAAAGTGTACAAAGTATACAATACCATAGATAGCATTCGTAATTGGCAAAAAGATTTCTATTAATCTAGTAATGTTTTTTTTCAGCTTCAATATTTTCCAGTGTATATGTGTAAGGTGTGCTACGTAATGTTTGGCACAGTCCTTGTAGTCTGTAAAAACTGTGATAATTTTCCAGGAGGCACTATGGATAGAAAGAAGTAAACAGTTTCTTGTTAGAAGTGTTTCAAGCATCCTGCAATTTGTACTCACTCATGCAGGACTGTATCAACGTGTACCTTAGTTATGAAATGGAGCCCTCCATTCCATTCCCATTTAATTGCAAAGAGTAGAAATCCCCGTAATTCCACTGCTCTGAACTCCTCGGAATGCGAGAGTTAGACCATTCCCACTTTTGAGTGGCTGAGCTGGTCCATTCTAATCCTCAAATTCCAGTAAATTAAGCATTTTCTATATAATTGTTTCCTACTTTCACTCGTGGCCTAGCGAGGAAAAATACATTTTTTTAAAAGTCCTAACAACATAAAAATTAATGGTATGTGCGCACAAGAACAAACACCTTTCGTGGCTTCTCATCTCTTGAGGGCACTGTTACCTGTAATCTCAGTAAATATTAATCATTCAAGTAAAACATAGTACAAAGTAATCTCACAGAGTTTCCCATAGTTGAAATACATAATTATTTGAGGAAAAAATAGGCAAGTGTCACACACGCCATGAACGAGGCGCCAATGCCGGGCCAAATTCTGAAGCCGACTTATCAGCTTCTGAACACAACCTCACGAAAGCAAGGACAATTAGTAAGGGGCCCTCTGGTGCGCCAGTGAACGTTGGTTGTGGTCCAAAGACCAAGTCAGAGCCCAGAGTTGTCAAAACACAACAAAATATATTCTTCAAACAAGGCAGTTACATAAGTGGACACTTAGGCTAGACACATCACAATAAAATTCAGATGGGTATTCATAAAACACAGGAAAATATTTAATGACAAGCACTAAGAGTCCAACACGTAAAGTACAAAATGAATAGGAACACTAAGTGTCTAATCGTATGACCCGTGCTGGTCTTGAGCCAGATGATCTCGGTGTAGCTCGAGGCAAATCTCGAAGAAGGAACTTCTTCCGGAAATGCAGTCGCTCGATGAACTCGTCGACTAACATGCCGGGGAATCGCCTTCTTCTGTAGACGGTCAGTCTTCACGTAACATCTCTTCACCGGCGCAGTCTGATCCCCCTTCTGATTCCCGGTGTTTTTATAGCCTTCACATGCGTTCTCGAACCCGCTATCAGAGTCGTGCTCCCGTAGCACGAACAAAGCCTGGGAATCTTCTAGTTAGTTAGTTAGTTAATCCTGGTTTAATGGCGCAAAAGCGACTAAGGCCATGCTGCGCCAGTCACAAGACAATACAAAAACAATGTTAGGGCAGTCAAAGCTGTGTTACTTTATAGTTGATGTAAATAACCAGTTTCGTCTAAAAAGTTGAACAACTCCGTGAATGGCACTAGCGGGTCGTCTCCTAGTAGTAAGGAGGGGTGTAGAGGTATATGCAAGGTATCTAGATTTTGTAAAAGTTTCCGTCTCTGTGTTTCGGTATGTGGACACGTCATAATAATGTGCATTACAGTAAGTGGTTCATGGCACTTCTTGCAAGTTGGTGGGTTTTCTTTTCGAAGTAGAAAATTGTGTGTTAGATGTGTGTGCCCAATTCGAAGTCGACATAAGATTACCTCATAGAACCGCTCTTGGTGACTGCATGATTTCCACTCGCCAAGCAGGGGTTTAGTCACATGTAACTTGTTGTTTATGCACGAGTTCCATTCCTGTTGCCATCTTGACGCAAGGGCCTTACGAATCGCTTGGATACTGTCTTTGTATGGAAGTGTTGTGCGAGTTACGTTTTTGAGAGCTGCCATGGACGCACATCTGTCTGCTGCTTCATTCCCTGGTATCCCAACATGGCTTGGGACCCAGCAGAATCGTATGGTTCTTCCGTATTTGTTACAAAAGACCATGTTTAAGATATCACCAAGTAGGGGTTCGCAGGCGGAATTTAAATTTAAAGCTCTCAGTGCACTTAACGAATCAGTATAAATTATAGCATTTTTCAGCTTCTCGGTGATAATTTTTTTTACTGCTATCCATATTGCATAAACTTCGGCGGTAAAGATTGAAGCAGAATGGTGTATTCGAATACTAGTTTCCCAATTTTTCGTTGCGATTCCCACGCCCACGTGTTTTTGTGTTTTAGAGCCATCAGTGTAAAATTCTGAGTAATTTTTGTATTTTTCTTGGATAGCTCGGAACTCTTGTATTATGTGTTCTTGTGGGGTGTCCTTTTTCTTTAGATGTGTTAGTGTCCAATCACATAACTGTGTGAAATCGCACCACGGGGGCAATCTTTGTGGTCTTTCAGCAGCTTGCAGTACCTCTTGAGGAATATCATAAGTCTTGCAGTATTCCTCGTGCCGTAAAAGAAGTGGCCGAATCATGTTCGGCTTATTAGTGTAATGTAAGCGTGAGTTGCATTGTGTGACGATATTGTAACATAAGTGCTGCGGTGATGACTGAATTTTGAGTACATAAGAAAAAGTAAGTAACGCTCTGCGCTGCTGTAAGGAAGGCTCATTACAGTCAACGTATAAACTTGGGACAGGTGATGTCCTGTAAGCACCACTTGCTAGGCGTAGTCCAAGGTTATGTACTGGATCAAGTCGTCGAATGTAAGAATGTCTGGCTGAGCCATAAACTACGCAGCCGTAGTCTAGAAGGCTACGCACAACAGACCGGTAAATACGTAAAAGACATGTTCGGTCAGAACCCCAGTGCTTATGGGACAACACTTTAAGGATATTCAGCGCTTTATTTGTCTTAATCTTTAGTGTGTTTATGTGGGTCAGGAAATTCAGTTTGGTGTCAAAGGTTACTCCTAAAAATTTGTAATGTTGTTTGACCGGTAGTGTGGCGTCATTTAATTTCAGGACTGGGTCGCAGTATAGCCCACGTTTCTGAGAAAATAAAACAGTAACTGTTTTCTGGGTGGAGAAGCAGAAGCCATTCTTGTTAGCCCATTTTGCAAGTTTATTTATTGTGATCTGAAGCTGCCTCTCACAAGTTGATAAATTTGAGGCACGGCAAGCCACTTGCAGGTCGTCGACGTATATAGAGTGCATAACAGACGACGGTATAACCTTATTAACCGAGTTCATTTTTACAATGAAAAGTGTTGTGCTGAGAACACAGCCTTGTGGAACACCATTTTCCTGTGCAAATGTACGAGAAAGTACTGTGCCGAGACGAACCTGAAATGTTCTATTAGACATGAAATCAGCTAGGCAGTTAAGCATTTTACCACGGATGCCGAGGTCAGCTAGGTCTCTTAAAATTCCATATCTCCACGTGGTATCATAGGCTTTTTCTAAATCAAAGAAAACTGCCAGACAATGTTGCTTGTGTAAAAATGCATATCGAATTTCATGCTCCAGTCGGACAAGATGGTCAGTGGTTGAACAACCCTTTTTATAACCGCATTGGTGAGGGTCTATTAAGTTTCTTGACTCTAAAATGAACGAGAGCCTTATATTAATAATGCTTTCATATGATTTTGCCAGACAGCTGGTCAGGGCAATGGGTCTGTAGCTACTTGCGGATGTTGGGGATTTACTAGCTTTGAGAAATGGGACTACTATTGCTTTTTTCCACTCTTCTGGCATTCTCCCAGATTCCCAGATTAAATTGAAAAATTCAAGGAGAGCCTCTACAGATGCTTGGGATAGATGTGCCAGCATGGAGTAGTGAATACGGTCGTGACCTACCGCTGTTTTTTTGCCAGCTGAAAGGACTATGTTTAATTCCTGCTGTGTAAGGGGGGCATTGTACAATTCATTTGTCGCGCCAGTAGTGGGCAGCTTCTGTTTTTCAGCAGACTGTTTGTACTTTAAAAATTCTTTTGAATAATTATCCGAGCTGGAAACATTGTGGAAGTGTTCACCAAGTATGTCAGCCTGTTCTTGTAGTGTTGTTTGTGTACCTGGACTTGTAAGGAGCGGTATTGTATACGACGAGTAATCTCCCCTAAACTTCCTCACCATTTCCCACATTTGTTTAGAGGTGACAGAGCTGTTTATCGAAGATATGTATTTCCTCCATGATGATTTTTCCGCCTGCCTTCGTATAAATCGTGCTTTGGATTTGGCCTGTTTGAAATGTAGGAGGTTTGTATAGGTCGGGTATCTTCGCAAGATTCCCCAGGCCCGATTTTGTTGTTTTTTTGCTTCTGTGCACTGTGGTGTCCACCAGGGGTTAAGTTTTTTGCGTACAAGGCTGGATGTTTGGGGAATGGCCTTTTCTGCCGCTGAAATTAAAACCGCAGTGAACCTTTCATTGATTTCGTTAACGCTTAGCTCACTTGAAAACACTTGTTCGAGCTTTGCATTTTCTGTAAAGAGTGTCCAGTCAGCAAGGTGTACCTTCCAGCGACGCGGTTTACAATTTATAATGAGTGGTGATGATGTGAGTTTGATGATAGCAGGGAAATGGTCACTGCCATACGAGGTATTCAGTACTTCCCATTTAAAATCGGTAAAAACAGACGGTGAGCAAAAGGCTAAATCGAGGCAGCTAAAATTGCGGGAGCTTGGTGAAAAATATGTTGGCGCACCTGTGTTCAAAAGACAAATGTTATTAGTTAAAACGAAATCTTCGATAAGTTGCCCTCTTTGATCATTTTTATCGCTGCCCCAAAGGGTACAGTGCGCATTAAAATCACCTACTAAAACAAAAGGCTCCGGCAACTGGTCTGTTAGATTTTCCAGGTCTCGAGTTGTGAAATGTGTATGTGGTGGAATGTACAGTGAACAAATGGTGACAGTTTTATAGGATAAAACGGTGACGGCTACAGCCTCGTACGGGGTATTTAATAAAACGTTTCGTGTAGGGATGCCGCTTTGCACAACAATAGCGACTCCCCCAGATAGACGGCTGGAGTGTTCGCGGTCCTTTCGTATGACAGTAAAACCTTTAAGGAAATGTGTATATTTAGGGCCTAGATTTGTTTCCTGTAAGCAGAATGCTACAGGTGAGAGGTTGTTTATTAAGTCTTTAATGTCACCTAAATTGTTGATCAGGCCTCTACAATTCCAATGTATGATAAAAGCCATACTGATGGTATTGAAAATATTAACTGATGTATATGAATTCAAAAGTTGTAGGTGACATGTGTTAAAAGGGATGTGCTATTTGCGAGAGCGGTAACCACTCAGGTTACCGGTCCCTTTCTCGGCGCAGTTACAAGAAGTTTTTCCTTCTTGGTGCGCTCCAGAGAGCGCGGATCTTTTGGCGTCAATGGCGCCGGGGTTTTCGCGTCGACCTCCATCGCCTTCTCCGAGGCGCTGGATGATCGGGAGCCAGGCGCCGAAACGCGCGTCTCGGGCCGTGAAATTCGGTTCAGCTTTGGGCCTTGCAACACTGTGGTCTGCAGGCCCGTCTTCGATGATGATGGCGCAGCACTGGCTGCAGCCATCAAGGGGGCGGATGGAGTTTCTACGGGCACACTGTGCGTGGACCCTGTAGACTCCTGAAACCGGTGTGGCGCTGCCCCCTGCCGCGCCGCACTGGCATAGCTAACTTGAGGTAAGTGCCCTAGCCTTTTCCTCGCTTCGTAAAATGAGATTTTTTCTTTTACTGTGATTGCGATGATCTCTTTTTCTCTTTTCCAGCAAGGGCAGCTCCGTGAGTAAGCTGGATGGTCTCCCTTGCAATTGACACAAAGTGCTGGAGCGTTGCAATTGTCCGAAGGATGGTCGTTGGCACTACACTTCGCGCATGTTTCTTTACCTCTGCATGATTGTGATGCATGACCGAACCTCTGGCACTTGAAGCACCGCCTCGGGTTCGGTATGTATGGTCGGACGTTGATTTTCAAGTATCCTGCGTCGAGTGAAGTGGGCACAGTACTGGTTCCAAATGTTAGTATTACGTGTTTCGTGGGGATCTGTTGGTCGTTTCGCCGAAGTGTAATTCGCTGTACTTTAATAACATTTTGCTCTTGGAAACCTTCAAGCAGCTCTTCATCACTGAGATTCAGGAAATCTTCAGATATTACTCCTCTGCTTGTATTTAGGGAGCGATGTGGGGAGATTGTTACATTAATGTCGCCGATACTGGCGAGTTGGGCGAGCTTTTCAACTTGGTCTTTCTTTTTCAGTTCGAGGAGGAGGTCTCCGCTAGCCATCTTTGTGGCTTTGTAGTCAGGTCCAATCGTGTTTACGAGACATTTCGATACAAGGAAGGGTGAGAGTTTTCTTACGCTTGTGTTGCCTTCACTATGAAGGACATGGTACTTTGGGAAGGTGTCTAGGTCGGTTCGGAGGGTAAATTGGAAGATTGCATCGGTGCGACCTCTTTTCAGAGGCCGATCTGAAAGTCGGGGGAACGGTTCTGCCATAATATGGTTTCAAAATTCGGCGGCGGTGGTAGCCACCCACCACCGAGCCCAACAAGGGGACGCTACAGGTTACGAGAAACCTGCAGACGCCAGCTATGCACCGCCACTATAACCTAATGTACATACCCAAGACTGGATACATTGCACACGGTTAACCCTTGCCGCCCAGAAATGCGGAAGTAAGAAGAAGAGAAAAGAAGACAGGAAAGATTTAAAGCGAGAGAGAAAGACGAAGATTTGAGAGGGGGACAGGAAAAGGCAACTACCGATTTCCCCCGGGTGGGTCAGTCCGGGGGTGCCGTCTACGTGAAGCCGAGGCCAAAGGGGTGTGTTGCCTCTGCTGAGGGGCCTTAAAGGTCCAAACACTCAGCGTCGGCTCAACCCCCAGGATCCCCTTTTCCCCGGACACGGCTAAGCCGCGCACGGTTAGACGCGGGAGGGTCCAACCCTCGTGTGCTCGGGTACGTGGTGGCGCGACTCACCAAACGCCTGCTTGCGCAGACGCCCCTGCGGGGAGAAGATAAAATTTCTTATTTGTTTGCTCTTTCAGATGAACCTGGAAAACCTGAACAGCCCTTCAATGAATGTCAGTAGTGTTTAATCGAGCGAGAATGAAGCTGATAATCTTAGGCACATCAATTCCAATTTTTCTTCAGAAATGTATGCTTGTGCAAGCACGAGTGCACATGTCAGCGACGTAGAAGACACTAACCAAGCTGCAAGTGAAATAGGCACTGCGTATGAATGTACAGTGAACTTCAGTTGCGATGAATTCAGTTCTGTCTTTGAGTTGAGTGATGATGGTTCGGAAGTGGATGGATGAAGGGCACAAGGGTGATGCAGACAGTGAACCAGAGAATGGTGCTGAAGAAAGTGAGCATGCAGTACACGTACTTCACAAAGCTCTCGGAGGAGTACCTTCCAAACCAGAAAACAACAAGGGCACAGGCTATGCTGCTCATACTGGCATATGTTGTTATTTCAGGTCTTACGTGGGCACAACTACAAGGACTTCTCATTTTAATAAATGCTCTGTTTGGGGAGAAAGTTGTGCCATGCACTACATATGATATGAGGAGGCTGTGGAAAAACAGAAAAGCACTGAGGATCCATCTATACTGCCAGCCCTGTCATCAATAACTGGGAAGATACAATGATGCCAAAGACGAAGACACCATCAATTGTGCTTCTTGCAGCAGTGAGAAGCTGCAACATTTAATTATTACTGCAAGTTTTTTTCTGATATTCAATATTAAGCAGCAGCTTCTGGTACTGCTAAAACAGGTTGGCAGTACCTTGCTTTCTAATTTGCAGAAGATTGCATCTGCGCTCCTCATGTGTCAAGTGTTTTTGCTGACATCACGAATGGCATTCTCTACCGCAGTGTTAGAAAGCAGAGGAACATAACATGGAGCGACATCACTTTGACCATGAACACAGATGGAGCACCTGTGTTTGATACGAGCAAAAACTCCATATGGCCAATTCAAGTGATGATTAATGAACTTCCAGTTTTAACTCTGTGGCAAAATGTGCTAGCTTCAGGTGTGCTGTATTCAAATGCTCTCCCTGAAGCAATTTGTCGAAGAGATCAACAGCGTTCGAAAGCTAGTGTGGTCGCACACTGGAAGAACTGTTCAGACAGCAGTGCACGTTGTTGTCTGTTGTGTTGACTCCCCAGCAAGAGCAGCTATCCTAAACAGGAAGCAGTATAATGGGTACTTTGGATGCAGCTGGTGCTTGGAGCAAGGTATGCTTACAGATGGTAAGTGAGCTCAGTTAAAGAGCATTTTGCCATTAATTGTAATGGCTATTGTCAAGTCTATGAGAGAAGGAATGTGGGCTCTTTGCTTATGCATCCTGGTATTATTTGAATGTGATGTGCACACACTAAAGCACAGGCTGTCAAAAAAGCTTTATGTCTCATGTTTCTCTGATTCGTGTTTTAGTGTATGTGCTGCAGATTTGAAGAATACCAAATAACTTGTCAAACCTATTCACTGGATTTTACATACACTGGAAAGTTTGTAGTCATTAACAATTGAAGCTATCCACTTACTGCTTTTTGTTTTAATTGTTTGGTGCATCAGAAGTTTTGGTTGACCGTGCCTGATGTATTTTTATGTTGACTGCATACTTTCCACACTATTTCATGATGCAATTATGTCATCACTTTCAGTGGCCTGCCATTTAATTGTTTTAACATTTGTTGGAAATCTGACAAAACATGTAATACCTTAATGATATCGTGTTTGGCATTGGCAGACAGCAGCCTATGATCATAGTTAAGTGGGGTCTGCCTGGATGTAACGACACAGATTTGTGCAGAAAGTGCCCCTAGCTAGTAGCTGATACTGTATAAGAAGCGCAGAATTAGCTCTTGCACTTTCCAGTTTGGCCAACTGCTGTATTTCCGAATCTAGGAAACAGCAATACAAAGCTGAAAACCAGAAAACTATTTGAAGCACTATTAATTATGGCAGTTTAGCTCATGTGCATCACTTTTTAGTGCAATTTTTTCTATCGCTGAAAAACTTGCAAGAAAAGTTTCTGCTGTATGGTGGGAAGGGAAAAAAAAGGAAACAGTGATTTTAGTGTCGTCATGAGGTGAGTGATGTTGATAAAGACGTGTGAATTCAGGATACAGTACACACAGCTGCATTGCACTAACTTGTTTTTCATTCTTCTTGGAATTTGACAGTTTGCATTTCTTTTACCATTCAGATGTGTCGTTTCTAAGTAGCATTTGGCCCAAGGCACAGAAGCTGACCTCTTAGTTGCTCGTGTAACAGAAACTGCATGGCAATGCCGCTATAGACCTTGCGTGCACCATATTGGCTCATATGTGTCGGCATGTGCCGACACATATGACCACGACCAAAAGAACGTTGTTCTTTTGGTCTGGTTCCGATAAAGACGTTGACTTCTGGCTGTCTCTTTTGTCTCGCCCGCAACAATATTATAGGACTGTACCCGTCACAAAGCTGAAATAACCTGACTAGGACTGTCCAAGACGTGCGGTATTCGTGAGCCATGCGAAACACCACTTGCACTGGAGTGATTGTGTTTGTTGAAAATTGAAATTATTTTAATCAATGCTCACGAGCCACTCGAAACATTACAGTGCACTGATGTTGACATTGTAATTCACACCTCAGTTAAGTGTAGTTCAGGATGTCGTGCAACTGTAAGTTTCAAAGAAACTTGTCAGAATCACAAATGGAAAAAAAATAGCAAGCGTTCACTTCCTTGCATAAAAATGCATAATGTAGTTAAATCAATCATATTTTACTTCAACAGTAGCTATACTTCTAGAAAATCTGGCAAAATAGGCTGTGATAAAATGCTGCTCATGTTAGTTGTTTTGTGGCATATATGCGCAAGAAAAAAATATGTGTCCTTCGTTTCTAGCTGGTATCTGAAATTTCTCTTTCGCTGCCCTTTTTGTCGCGGTAAAAGATGAACCCTAGGAATGTTAGGAATATTTTGCATTGCTCATGCAAACTGCAGGTCTTGGACAGTCCTAGGCAGGTTCTTTCTCTTTGCGGTGGGTGCAGTCTTGCAACATGGCGCCTTTTCCCCACTTGTGCTGTGCTGTGCTGTCGAGAGATGCCATCAATTTTGCATGAGGGCCATTTGTGAAATGTTTGACTACTGGAAGTGTTTTAAAACCTTGCATATTTTCACTGCAGTGTCCATCTGAACATTCTAAATGCAGATATCATCCTGATGTTTAGTACAATTGATGCTTTGGCTACAGACACAATGAAGTACCCTTTCAACAGCCAGAATGCACCTGACAGGACACACAGTGGTGGGCTCAAAGGAATGGTTCAAACAGCTCAGCTTAAGGAACCTGTTTGTGGCATCAAGGGACCATCAACTCTTATCAAGTTGCAAGGCCTTGATCTTGTTTGAGGGCTGCCACCTGACTATATGCATTGTGTTTGGGAAGGCATGACAAAGAAAGTGATTGAATTGTGGCTATGATGTACTGGTTCTTCGTGGTACATAGGCAGGCACTTGAAGTTTAATTGTGGATGCAAGATTACGTTCAGTAAGGCCACCCATAATTTTGTCAAGGTCGGGACGGCCCTTGTCAGATCGGTCATATTGGAAGGCTGCTGAATGGCGCTCTCGGCTTTTATTGTAGTATTGTCTGTCATGATGCATACTTCCTCGAGCATACGTGGCGCATTTTGTGCTACTTACACAAGCAGTCTTTTTTTGTTGAAAGATATTGTCACAGAAGCTCAAATCTGTGCCGCTGAAAACTTGCTCTTAGCATTTGTTCAGCAGACTGCAAAGCTGTACGGAGAAAGTGCAATGACATTTAACATGCATTAGTTGTTGCATCTTTCAAAGTGCGCACAGATGTTTTATCCCTCTTTGATGATATATGGGGTTTAACGGCGCAAGGGCCAATATTGGCCAAAGAGCGCCGGGCCAGTGTTAATGAGTTTTAATTGATGCGATGGATTACGAGTGGTGGATATGACGTGGCTGTAAAGGGGCCTAAAATTGTCGCTGTAAAGTGCATAAAATCTACAGGTAATAAGATTATGGGAATGACTAATGGCGTGTGCTATGAACATTGAATATGCATTGCAAATAAATATTACTATTTCCAAAATATGTCCGATGCGAAAATTGGCATGAAGCACTATTGCCTCAACAGAACCCTTGAACATAAAGGCCTGGAGGCATGTGCTATACTAAACACTATCGCAACAGCGTCCTCTGGCGGGAGGATGTGCTGCGAATATCTGGGCTAATTACATGTAGTACCACGTCATTCAAGAAATCTAGGACTGCTTTGGTATTAAAAATCGGTTCTTTGCCAAGAAACATATTGGGATGGATAGGGATATGGTATCGGTATGCTACCGGAAAATGTTTCCTTCTCTCGGCTTCGGCTTCCCGGCACTCCACGAGGACATGGAGGACGGTCAGCCTCTCACCACATCTACCACAGGTTGGTGGTTCATCACCAGTAAGCAGAAAATTGTGGGTGCCATATGTATGTCCTATTCTTAGACGACAGAACAGGACATCAGTTCGTCGTGTTTTCATTACGGGTGGCCAGAAACCTAACTGTGGTTTTATCAAGTGAAGCTTATTATTTCTTTCAGCGTCCCACAAGCGCTGCCAGTGGTCTCGCAGTTTTCTTCGCAGAAAAGGCTTCAAATCTGCGGGAGGAATAGTAGCCGCAGGATTAATAGCTTGCGATGTAGTTGATGTGGCCAACTTGTCTGCAAGCACATTACCCTCAATGCCTCTATGGCCAGGCACCCAGCATACAGTCACATGCTGGTTAGATATATATGCTCTGCATAAACTGGAATAGAGCTCAGTAAGTACAGGATTTTTGTTTTTGCAGAGTGACATCAGAGCTTTCACCACGCTTAGGGAGTCTGTAAATATAACTGCTTTTTGAAGTTTTGATGCCCTTATATGATTCACAGCCGACAATAGTGCATAGGCCTCAGCGGTAAAGATACTCGTTTCCGGGTGGAGTACACCGGATTCCGAAAAGGATGGGCCGACGGCTGCATAAGATACCCTGGCATGTGACTTGGAAGCATCTGTGTAAAACTGTGTACACGAGTATTTAGATTGGAGTTCTAAGAAATGCATTTTAATGTGTGCCTCTGGCGCGTGTTTAGTGACCTCTATGAACGATGTGTCACACTCTATGAGTTGCCAGTGCCACGGTGGCAATAGTTTCGCTGGAGCCATAGGACATTGTTCAAGCAGCGGAACACCCATTTCCTCACTGAGGTTCCTCACACGCAAAGAGAACGGCTTTCTCGCTGCAGGTCGGTTACGGAAGAGTGTGGCAGCGGTCACATCGTTTATTGTTGAATAAGAAGGATGTTCAATGTTTGCTTGTACTTTCAGAAAATATGTAAAACTGCTGTATGACCGCTGCAGATGAAGCGACCACTGATTCGATTCTACGTAGAGGCTCTGGATTGGACTTGTCCTGAAAGCACCGGTCGCAAGGCGGATACCCAGATGGTGAACGGGGTCTAGTATTTTTAATGCAGCTGGCGTTGCGGAATTATACACTATAGCTCCGTAATCGAGGCGTGAGCGGACAAGACTTTTATAGAGGTTCAGCAGACACTTTCGATCACTGCCCCAAGTCGTACGCGACAGAAGCTTTAAAAGGTTCATTGTCTTCAGGCATTTTGCCCTCAGATACTTAATATGAGGAATAAATGTAAGCTTCGAATCTAAAACAATGCCTAGAAACTTATGCTCGCTGCTCACAGAGAGCGCATCTCCTTTGATTGCAATACTTGGGACTGGCGTTACGCCTCTCTTGTTAGTAAAGAGTACGCAAGTGCTCTTCTGGGGATTTACCTTAAAACCATTTTCATCTGCCCATTTGGACAACTTGTTTATTACAAGCTGCACTTGTCGTTCGCAGATGGCAATATTGCATGACTTGAAGGCTATCTGCACATCGTCGACATAAACAGAATAAAACATAGTGCGTGGGATGACTGTGTGCAGGGAACTCATTTTTACGATAAATAGTGTGCAACTAAGCACGCCCCCTTGTGGCACACCGGTCTCTTGGGTGAATGACTTAGAAAGAGCGTTACCCACTCTTACGCGGAATGTGCGATTCGATAGGTAACTTTCGATTGAGTTTAACATGTTGCCACGGACACCCATCGCAGAGAGATCTCGGAGAATGCCGTAGCGCCATGTCGTGTCGTAAGCTTTTTCTAGGTCGAGAAACACTGAGAGGCAGAACTGCTTATGTATAAAAGCATCCCTGATATAAGACTCAATGCGAACAAGGTGGTGTGTTGTGGACATACCTTCCCTGAAACCACATTGCAAGGGGTCTAGTAGTTTGTTATATTCAAGGAAACAGATTAAGCGCCTGTTTATCATTTTTTCAAATAGTTTGCACAGGCAGCTTGTTAGCGCTATTGGCCTATAGCTGCTGGCTAGGGATGGGTCTTTGCCTTGTTTAAGCACGGGGATGACTATAGCTTCCTTCCACGAAGACGGGATATACCCATCCGCCCACATGGCATTGAAAAGATACAGGAGTGTTTTCAGAGTTTCAGGATGTACGTACTTAATCATTTCATATATGACACGATCACCACCTGGCGCCGAGTTATTGCAGCAAGCGAGGGATGCCTTAAGTTCAGTTAAAGTAAATGGATAGTTGTAGGCCTCACTCGATGATTCTTTACGTTTAAGGGGCTGGCGCTCTTCGCGTTCTTTGATCCTTAGAAATGTTTTTGTGTAATGGGACGCACTGGATACATGTTCGAAGTGTTCGCCCAGACAGTCTGCCTGGTCTTCCAGGCTCTCACCTTGGGTACTGACTAAGGGGAGTGGGTGTACCTCCCGGCCTTTTAATTTATTTACTCTATTCCACACTTTTGTCTCATCAGTGTAAGAATTTATACCGGAGATGTACTTTTCCCAACTCTCCCTTTTAGCTCGTCGACGCGTTCTTCTACCCTGGGACTTTATTTGTTTGAAAGTAATCAAGTTTTCGGCAGTTGGTGAGTCGCGAAGTCGTACCCAAGCCTTGTTTTGATTTTTCCGGGCTTGTTTACATTCTTCATTCCACCACCGAATGCGACGTTTATTCGCTAGTCCATTAGTTTGACGGATGCATTTCGTGGCAGCGTCAATTATAAAGCCTGTAATATACGCCACAGCGTCTTCTATATTAAAGGAGGCAATATCATCCGTGGTTAAATACGTAAGTTCTCGGAAACGTCCCCAGTTAGCTGTGTCAACCTTCCATCGGGGAATGTGTGGTGAGCTTATATCTTGTTTCGTTAAGTTTAATATAATAGGGAAGTGGTCGCTCCCAAAAGGGTTCTTGAGAACGGACCACTCTAGGTACGGCATTAGTGTGCTTGATACTATAGTTAAATCTATGGAGGAGTATGTATTATGCGCCACACTGTAGTATGTTGGCTCTTTCTTATTAAGTATACATGCTCCTGAGGAAAAGAGAAAGTTTTCGATTAGGCGACCTCTCGCATCGCAACGAGAGTCTCCCCACAATGAGTTATGTGCGTTTAAATCTCCGACAACTATGTATGGAGCCGGAAGTTCATCTATGTAGTTTTGAAATTCTGTTTTATTAATTTGATAACTTGGAGGGATGTATATAGAACTGATAGTGACTAGCTTGTCAAACAGCACCCCTTGGATAGCAACTGCCTCCAGGGGCGTGCGAAGTTTTATTTCCCGACAGGCAACACCTCTGTCAACTATAATAGCAACACCACCGGATGACACAACAGTGTCATCGCGGTCTTTGCGAAAAATAGCATACTGTGTTAGGAAATTTGTTTGTGTATGTTTGAGGTGTGTTTCCTGAACACACAGCACCCTGGGACTAAACTTGCGGAGGAGTTCTTTAACGTCATCAAGATTTTGGAGGAGACCTCTGACGTTCCAGTGAACTATTTGAGTGCCCATATTAAAAGGAGTGTTGTGCTGTGTGTTTAGGACAAGAAAGTTAGCTTACAGAACCCTTTAGAGGCCCTGTAATGCGGGGTTTCTCTTTTTTGGAGCGGTCGAGAGATTCTCGCCGCTCCTTAGGCGCTGGCTGCGCCGTCTGGCTAGAAGATGTGTCCATCGGCTCTTGCGGCGCGCTGGACACCCGCTCTTGAGAGCGGTTTGTTCGTGTTGAAGGCCTCGTCTCGAGGGACGAGACCCTGGAGGCCACCAGCCCGGAGGTCGATGGCCCCTTTTTCTGAGACGGCGGAGCAGCACTAGCTGCAGCCGCCGAGGGGACGGATGGCGTCACCGCTGGCTCACTACGCGTGTGCCAGACAGCCGCCGAAAGCCGTTGTGGCGCAGCCCCCTGACGCACCACTTCGGCAAAGCTGGTTTTTGGCAGGTAGGACACCTGCCTTCGTGCCTCTTTAAACGAAATGTTTTGTCTGACTTTAATTGTAACAATTTCCTTTTCTTTTTTCCAGGATGGGCAGGACCGCGAGTATGCGGCATGTTCCCCATCACAGTTTACACAGTGGAGAGAGTTTTCACAAGATTCAGAAGTGTGTTCGTGTGCACTGCATTTCGCACAAGTTTGGCGGCCTCGGCAGTTTTGCGAACTGTGGCCGAATCGCTGGCATTTGAAACATCTGAGGGGATTTGGCACGTATGGTCTAACACGAAGTTTAATGTACCCGGCCTCGATGGAGTCGGGCAGATCACATGAACCAAAAGTGAGCACAAGGTGCTTAGTCTGAATTTCCTTGCCGTCTCGTCTCATCTTAATCCGTTTAACATGGATGACATTCTGCTCACTGAAGCCCTCCAAGAGTTCAGCCTCAGTCAGCTCCATCAAATCTTCGTCTGAAACAACTCCGCGGGTGGTGTTCATAGTACGGTGCTGAGTTACTGTTACTTGGACGTCCCCAAAGGACACTAGATTCGGCAGCTTTTCATATTGTTTGCGATCGTGGAGCTCCAAGAGGAGATCACCACTTGCCATCCTCGTTGCCTTATAGCTTGGTCCTAGAGCCTGAGTTAGAGATTTCGAAACAAGAAAAGGGGAGATTGTTCGAACTTGTTTTTCTGGTTTTTCTGAGTGGATGACATAAAATCGTGGGAAATCTTGTCTTTGACGTCCAAAGAACTGGAATACATCTTCGGTGCGCCCTCTCTTTTGACGGCGATCAGGGAGTGGTGGAAAAGGGCTAGCCATAAGAATATCCGGGTTTTCGGCAGCAACGCCAGCCACCCACCATGGAGCCCAACAAGGGGACGCTGCATGGCCTGTGAACACAAGACCTGCAGACGCCAGCTGTACGTCACTACTATAACGAAATATGGAATACCCAAGGTTGGCTACCCACACAAGGTTAACCCTTGCCGCCCAGAAAATCAGAAGTAAAAGGAAGCGAGTAGGAGACAGGAAAGATTGAAAGTCAGAGAGAAAGACGAAGATAGAGGAGGAGGACAGGAAAGGGCGACTGCCGATTTCCCCCGGGTGGGTCAGTCCGAGGGTGCCGTCTACGTGAAGCAGAGGCCAAAGGAGTGTGTTGCCTCCGCCGGGGGGCCGTAAAGGTCCAAGCACCCGGCATCGGCTCAACTCCCAGGATCCCCCTTTCCCCGGACACGGCTAAGCCGCGCACGGCTACACGCGGGAGGGTCCAACCCTCGTGTGCTCGGGTACGTGGTGGCGCAACTCACCAAACGCCTGCTTGCGCAGACGCCCCTGCGGGGATTTTATCCCTCTTTGGGGTACCTCAACATTTCCATTTGAAGATGGCATTGGTAAGGCACTCCAGCTTGAAACAGCTGCCAAGCATGTGCCTGTTCAAATTGCTGAACGGTGCATCATGCACCAGGCCCACCGGACTGCTTCAGCACAAGTGGAACTTTCGCCTTGTCTGTTGTCTGCAAAGAAAGAGCTGGAGAACATGTTTAAGAGGTGCTTTCAAACATGTGCTCTTGGACAAGCACGACCAATTCATGATATTCCACAAAATGTGAAAAGGCTTTTCGTATCATGATTTAGTACCCTCCCACAAATGTGCAAGTATTTGAGGTGCCAGGTTGGCCCGATTGTCTTCACAGTTCTGAGTACTCTGTTCCAAGAAAAACGTGCTCTTCCTATGTAAAAATGTCCGATGGCATGTACTGTTATATCTCAGCCATTTATGTTGTTTCGGGTACTATGTATTTTCACTGCCAGGAGCTGCTCACTGCACCCGGTGCATTTGATGTGCCGCCGTCATCCGCCTCCTATCTGAGAACCACGTCTTGTATTGTGTTGGCGATATAACATTGCAGTGTGTTTTCTGTTGGCGACGTATCATATTTGTGTGAGTTACTTAATAAGGTGGAAAAGAACTAATCGGAATTTGAATGTTTATTTCAAGATTGCAGGTACAATTGACTCTGGAAAGTGAGTTATAGAGTCAATATTAAGGTAGAGTAGTTGTATTTATGAATTCTGAATTGTGTCATCCGTCGAACTGTAGCAGGCTGCTATAATTTAACCGTATGTACTTTCTTCAAAATATAGGCTTGTAACTGAAAAATTATGATCCATCTTTCTGGGGCAACTGCTTTATGTCTAAGCGAAGTGCATGGCTATCACCAAAAGTGTTGCAGTGGACTGAAGCTCAAATTAATTCATCAAGTCATGAAGACTAATGCATCAGTTGATCTAATTCTGTTGGTGAGCGCATGAGAGGTGCTCAAGTCAAGCTTGGACTTTTTATTTTTTAGGATTATGAAACATGTTTACATGCATGGAAGTGATCTCATTTTTCGAGGTTGATGATTATTGTTGTTTATTGGCGCAAGGGCCAGGTGTGGCCAAAGAGCGCCAGGACGATGGTAATGGCTCGTTAGTGGTATATGAATAGTCAATTATATGAAGGTTAGATGTGGCATGGCTGTATAGGGGCCTAAAAGCAGTCGCTGTAAAGTGCGTAAAATCTATACGTAATAAGATTATGGCAATGACTAATGATGTGTACTATAGACATGAACAATACATTGCGAAAGAATGATATGACTTCCAAAATATTGTAGATGCAAGAATTAGCCAGAAGGCACAAGTGCCTAAACAGAGCCCTTGAGACACAAGGGCCTGGAGGCATGTGCTATAAAAAACAATCACAGCAACATCCTCTGGAGAGAGGATGCGCTACGAACTTGTTGGGCTAATAACATGTAGCACGACATCATTCAGGAATGCGAGGACTGCTTTGGTGTTAAAGAGCGGTTCTTTACAGAGGAACATAGCGGGATGTAGAGGGACATAATAGCGATATGCTAGAGGAAAGTGTTTCTTTCTTTCTCTTTCGGCTTCCCGACACTCCAGGAGGACGTGGAGGACGGTGAGCCTCTCGCCACATCTACCACAGGTTGGAGGGTCGTTACCACTCAATAGAAAATTGTGGGTGCCGTACGTGTGTCCTATTCTTAGACGACAGAATAGGATATCAGTTCGCCGGGTTTTTGTTACGGAAGGCCAGTAACCTAATTGTGGCTTAATCAAATGAAGCTTATTACTTGTTTCTGCATCCCACAAGCGTTGCCAGTGGCTTCGCAGTTTCCTTCGCAAGAAAGGTTTTAAATCTGTTGCAGGAACAGCAGCTGTAGGGTTGATAGCGGGTGATGTGACTGATGTGGCCATTTGGTCGGCAAGAACATTGCCCTCGATGCCTCTATGCCCTGGCACCCAGCATATAATGACATGCTGGTTAGTTGCGTATGCTCTACAAAGAACAGAATAGAGCTCAATGAGAACAGGGTTTTTCTGTTTACAGGGTGACTTCAAGGCTTTTACGACGCTTTGGGAGTCTGTAAATATAATAGTTTTTTGAAGTTTAGATTCCTTTATATGCTTTACAGCTGACCATATTGCGTAGGCCTCAGCCGTAAAGATGCTTGTTTCGGGGTGGAGTACGCCAGATTCCGAGAAGGACGGACCGACGGCTGCATAAGATACTCCGACATGCGATTTAGAAGCGTCTGTGTAGAATTCTGTGCACGAGTACTTGGATTGTAATTCTAGGAAATGCATTCGGATTTCGACCTCTGAAGCGTGCTTTGTAACTTCTACAAATGATATATCACATGCTACTACCTGCCACTCCCAAGGTGGTAACAGCTTGGCTGAGGGCATTAGACGATGTTCGAAGAGTGGGATATCCATTTCTTCACTAAGCTCCCTGATACGCAGTGAGAAAGGTTGTCTTACAGAGGGACGATTACGAAAAAGTGTAGCGCACGTCATATCGTTAACGGTATTAAAACACGGATGCTGATGATTAGAGTGGACTTTAAGGAAATATGTGAGGCTGGTGTATGTTCTCTGCAGATGGAGTGACCACTCATTTGATTCGACGTATAAACTTTCAATGGGGCTTGTTCTGAAAGCGCCAGTGGCCAGGCGGATACCTAGATGGTGGACGGGGTCCAGCATCTTCAGCGCACTAGGGGCAGCAGAGTGATATACCACGCTACCATAATCCAGTCGTGATGAAATTAGACTCTTGTAGAGATTCATTAAACACTTCCTGTCGCTACGCCAGGATGCGTGAGATAAAATTTTCAGTAAGTTCATTGTTTTTAGACATTTCATCTTGAGATATTTTATATGCGGAATGAAAGTAAGTTTAGAATCAAGTATGATGCCTAGGAACTTGTGCTCTTTGTTCACAGGTATTTGTTGTCCATACATTTTGATTGTGGGATCTGGAACAAGCCCTTTCTTCCTGGTGAAAAGAACACAAGAGCTTTTGTGGGGGTTCACTTTGAATCCGTTTTCGTCTGCCCACTTGGACACCTTGTTCAAGCCCTGCTGTACCTGTCTCTCGCACACTGCGAGGTTACATGACTTGAAGCTATTTGTATGTCGTCTACGTAGACGGAATAAAAAACAGCCGGTGGTAATGAGGCTCGGAGTGTGTTCATCTTAACGATGAAGAGTGTGCAGCTGAGCACTCCTCCTTGGGGTACACCAGTTTCTTGTATAAATGGACGTGACAGTGCATTGCCGATTCTGACACGGAAGGTACGCTTAGACAAATAGCTTTCTATTATGCTTAGCATATTGCCATGGATACCCATTCGCGACAAGTCTCTCAGGATTCCGTAACGCCATGTTGTGTCGTACGCCTTCTCCATATCGAGGAATACCGATAAGAAAAACTGTTTATGTACAAATGCGTCTCGAATATTTCCTTCAATGCGCACAAGGTGATCAGTTGTGGATCGCCCTTCTCTAAAGCCACACTGATAGGGATCAAGCATTTTGTTCAGTTCAAGGAAATGTATGAGTCGTCGATTAACCATTTTTTCAAATAGCTTACATACACAACTTGTGAGAGCTATGGGACGGTAACTTGCCGCCGAGGTAGGGTCTTTACCTTGCTTCAATACAGGGACCACAATCGCTTCTTTCCATGCGGACGGAAGATGTCCGGCAGCCCAAATAGTGTTGAAAAGTGCGAGTAGTGTCAGTTGTGTATCAGGGTGTACGTTCTTAATCATGTCATACATGACTCTGTCGGGTCCCGGTGCAGAGCTCTTACATGCGATCAAGGCAGCTCTCAACTCGGCAATACTGAAGGAAGGTTATATGGTTCGTTCTGTCGACATTTGCGTACGAATGGCTTACATTCTTCTCTCTGTTTATATTTAATAAAGGGGTGTGAATAATGGATTGAGCTTGAAACACGCTCAAAGTGCTCCCCAAGACAGTCTGCCTGGTCCTGCAAGGTATTGCCTTGGTCATTCACCAGAGGCAACGGATGGATTTGTTGCCCCTTTAGCTTCCTTACGCCGTTCCACACTTTTGCCTCCTGTGTGTATGAATTTATACCCGATAGAAACCTCACCCAGCATTCTCTCTTTGCCTGACGTCGTGTCCGCCTTCCCTGCGATTTAATGAGTTTAAATTGAATAAGATTTTCTGCATTTGGCGATCTACGCAATATGCCCCATGCCTTATTCTGTCTCTTTCGCGCCTCTCTGCAGTCTTTGTTCCACCAGGGAACACGTCTTTTAAGTGAACCACCGTTAGTTGGTGGATAAACTTTTCAGCAGCATTAATAATAAAAGCGGTAAAATATGCAACGGCATCGTCGATACTAAAATTGTTTATAAAATCTCGTGGTAAAAAAGTTGAATCTTTAAAATGCTCCCAGTCAGCCGATGCTAATTTCCATCGAGGAATATTGGGAGGGTTATCGTGCTGCGTTATTAAGTTTAAAATTACAGGGAAGTGGTCACTTCCAAAAGGATTGTTAATGACATTCCATTCAAGGTCAGGCATAAGAGATGCAGATCCAATTGCTAGATCTATTGATGAGTACGAATCGTGTTGGGCGTTATAGTAGGTCGGCTTATTCTTATTAAAAAGGCAGGAACCAGAGGTCAGAAGGAAATTTTCAATGAGTCGACCTCTCGCGTCGCATCGCGAGTCTCCCCACAACGTGTTGTGAGCATTAAAAATCTCCCACGAGAATGTAAGGTTCGGGAAAGCTGGTCAATGAGGTTATGAAATTCAGTTTTTCCGAGAATATAATTTGGGGGTATGTATATAGAACATACTGTGACCAATTTATTGAAAAGAATTGCCTGAATTGACACTGCCTCAAGGGCCGTCTGAAGGGGTACATGCTGACAAGCTACGGACTTGTCTACAACTATTGCTACACCACCGGACGACGCAAGAGCGTCGTCTCGGTCTTCCTGAAAATGGCGTATTGCGGAGAAAGTTGGATTGTGTAGATTTAAGGTGTGTCTCTTGAACACACAGCACCTTAGGATTAAACCTGTGTAGGATTTCTTTAACGTCATCGAGGTTGTGTAGGAGTCCTCTGACGTTCCAATGTATTATTTGTGTATTCATGTTGAAAGTGTTTTGTGTGCTGTGTGTTAAGAGACTAACTTAACTTACAGAGCCCTTGTCGGGCCCTGTGATGCGGGCTTTTTCTTTTTTGGAGCGATCGCGAGATTCTCGCGGCTCCTTAGGCGCAATTGGCGCCGTCTGGCTGGTTGTTGTGTCCATAGCCTCTTGCGAGGCGCTGGACACGCGCTCTTGCGAGCGGTTGGTTTGACGAGAAGGCCGCCCGAGGGACGAGGCCCTGGAGGCCACCAGCGCGGAGGTCGAGGCCCCTTCTTGTGAGTTTGCGGAGCAGCGCGAGCTGCAGCCGCCGAGGGGGCGGACGGCGTCACTGCCGGCTCACTGTGTGTGGGCCGGACAGCCGCCGGAAGCCGTTGCGACGCTGCCCCTGACGCGCCACTTCGGCAAAAGTGTCTTTTGGGCAGTATGACAGAACCCCCCGCCTTCGTGCCTCTTTGACCGATATAAGTTTCTTTGACTTGATTGTGACAATGCTCTTTTTCTTTTTTCCACGACCGGCTAGACCGCGG
>NC_051161.1:139919894-140077183 GCF_013339745.2 Dermacentor silvarum | reverse complement strand
CATCCACACCCAATAAAGTAAGCCTCAGTTAGATGTGCCGTCATTATAGAAAGGAATCCGCAGGCTTTACTGTTAATTTTATGTTCATTCCACTTTGTGCAATATACTCGTGTACATTTCTCTTTTCGCGTGAGAGAATATCAATTGAGAGTAAAAGCCGCCTGGGCGTCTCGCTGTGCACATTATTGCTATCATAATCTTCCTCCGAACCGTGTTTCTAAGGTCTTGATGAGGACTAGTTGGTTTATGATTTAGAACTGAGGTTTGAACAGCGCGAATAAAACAAGGACACGAAGAAACAAATACCACAAACATAGAACAGAGGTCTTCCTATCCTTGTGTTATTGGTGCGTTTCAAACCTCAGTTCTAAATCATGTTTCTAAGTTTCTCCGTGACTGATCTTGTGCTCGTTTTTTATCCTCTCTTTCCAAAAAATACTGCATTCATCTCGGTCCAACGCAGCATTGACGTACGGTAAGTGCGTAACTTTTGACAACGATAGACTGTAATGTTTGTTGAAGTGTTTATATGGGCGATTATTTTCAGCTTGGTGAAAACGAGACCGGGTCAGTTAAATGATGAGCACCATTTGCATCTGAGGAAACAGTGCGCATCATTTACAGCGAAGCTGGTAATTCGACCAGAATTGCTCAAAAATGTTATATGACAATTTTGACGGTTCTGAAAAAACGGTATCCCTAACAAGACTGACATTTCAAGGAACCGGGGGAATAATAGGGGCAATATGCAGGGAAATTTTCAAACGCGTGGTAAATAGGGTTTAACGGAAATTGCTAAACCCTTGTTTTGGACCGTTATAAACGCGTTATATAAAATGCCACAAAAGTTACGCCAATCTACTGGGACGACAAAAAATGGAAGAGATTTCATATTTACATGTTTCCTATGTAAATAGGAAACTATGTTCCAGCCAGATTTAATAAATTGCCAACGCCTGTGTTAGAAGCAATCACAAGACGTGGGATTAAGAAACTACTTGAAATTTTTGAAGTTTAATGTAACATTTTTTATAACTATTCGACATTTTGCTCCGACCCGCTAATAGCTCACTCTGCTATTAACGCTGTTCAATTTTCTGTGACGTGAATGTCAGGCACTGCCAGTCAAGCCCTGTGAGGTTTTGGTAGGCCTGCTATATGTACTTTGTTTTCCTTTATGCACAATAAATATGTATTCTATTGTATTGTACATGAAATTGGCGCGTACTCAAAAATTTTTGAAGTCTGTAGGCTTACCATGTGTTTTCGTAATAACTACTGAGCACTGGTCGCCTTCGAAATTTTGGGCATAATAGCTGGCATGTAGTTGTTTCCCCGGTCTCGTCTATAAACTATCGAAAGCATGGCGTTTATATTTCAACGAAGTAGGAATCATGTGAGTGACAATCATGATATGTTTAAATTGTGTAGCTTAATTAGTTTTCGCAGAACTTTAATTATTCAAGTGTTTCAGACTGTCATACTGTCGTTATCTGCGATGTTTCGCGGAGTCCTAAGTGAACTGTACAAGACACCAATTTCAAATTCAGTGAAACCAGAGGAAAATTAAGTTTATTCTGTGATGAAGCTTTCACGTATGCGGCCAAAACAGGAGTGTTGCGAGTATTTACTGAAACCTCATCTTTTTCTGTTTTCATGCATCATAAGGGGTTCGCAGTTGGCTTCTTTGGTGTCCTCAGTGAACTGGACAAGACACCATGTTTATACTAGTCGAAAATATGGAGCAAACTATAAGTATTGCGCAGGCGATGCTCAATGAGTTTTGGTTTAGTGGGAGTTTTGTAGTTGGTTACGTACGCAAGTGCTCTGAAACGTTGCGAATGTATTTTGGTAGTGCCGCAGAATCATGCACGCTGCCGTGGCATAACTACAAACGCCACCAAGATCTGTGTCTGGCAATAAATGCAGATGAGTGAAATGCAGATGTTGTAAAGAATTCCTTAAGCAAGCATGAGAAAGTTTCACGTGGTCATCTTCAGCAGCGTAACTTTCAATGTCGCAAGACAACTCTGAGTTTACACGAACTTCATTATCAGCAGAAATAGGATCCACTACAGTGTACATTGTGTAGATAATTTTTTGGTTCTGGCTAAATTAAAAACATTAGAAATACTTATTTATTCCTTGTTTTTGGGTTGCCTATGCGTTATATGACCTTCTCTGTGTCATTGGAGAACTAAACAAAATACCTTGTTTATGCTTTATGAATACAAGGACCAGGCAATAGCAGGGAAAGTTCTAAGTGTGTGGGTTTATTGCACCCTTTGCAATATACAGGGTGTTTTAAGCTTGAAATGATTTCAGCTCCCGTTGTCGGCGAGTTTCAGGAGACGTTGAGCCAAAATGCAGAGCCATTATTCGGGCACACAAGACCAAAATGAAGCGAGAACATTCGGGCAACGTTGCAAGAGGAAGACGAGATCATCCGGGCAACCAGTCGAAACTTAAGAAAATGCAGTCGCTGGCCACCAACCCCTTCTACAGAACGACATTACATACGCTAGTTACTATTGCTGCCGATTTCTTCCTAATATTTGTTCACAATATCACTCAAGCTGTAACTTCTAGTAAGCTGAAGGTCAATTTGTCATTTCTGATAGCGACGTCCAAAGACAGATACCCTGCACCATACACTTGATTGTCATCTTTTGGCGCTGCGACAGGGTTGCCTGTGCTCTTTTCAATGGCAGTGGTCCATGAGTTCCGCGGCGCGGGTTTTGCGCGCCTCCTTCGAGAGGTGGCGCCACGCTGCGTGACCAGGCCGGCAGCGTCCAGCGCACCGCGGGTGGTTGTTTGGCCGAGACGAGATTTGCAACGAGCTTCAGTTAAAAACAGGTTCATTTCGGCTCAGGAAGCTTTCAGGCCTGCGTCATGGCACGAACCTGCTTTACCGGTCACCATTTCCTGCTCACATCTAATCTCGATTACGGCATAGCCAGCGTTTCTTTAGATAATACAGATTCTTGATAAAAAAAGGCAATAAGAGCAGCGAACGTGGCGTTTTTGTGGCGGAGGTCTTAGGCAGGGCGGACATAATTTGCCGCTAATAACGCGAGCTTCAGCATACTAATGAACACAAAGTACGACCTACTTTTTTATTAGTGCCTTAGGGGCAGTGTTTAAATGGCGAATTTGAAGGCAGTTACGTTTTATTGCACCCTCATTTAATTGAACATCGTTAAGGTCGCACTTCGAGATATTTCTCATCGAATTGCAATGGTAAATCGAGGCAAAATTGCAACTGGGTCCCGCTTTAGCGCAGAAAGGGTGGCCCCGCTATTATTTCAGATGGAAACGCCTCGTGACGACAAGCGTGAGGAAATTTGGAACTGAACGTCTCGGCCACTCGCGGCACCTACTGACACGGCCCGCTTTGTTTGGCAAGCATGTGGCGCTGTGTGTCGGGTAACGACTTGCCCCGACATGCTGTCACTCAAACTTCGCCCCTGACTTTCTCACAGGGCGCTGCCGTGTGACGCGCAACGGACGCGCTCAGTTTTGATATTGCCTTGAACTGACAAATTTTTCAAATTACGTTCAATTTCTTGCATTTCTAAAGTATTGATATGTCATAAATTGTGACGCCCTACCAGTTTCCACATAAAAGCTGCCTTTGAGGTAATAATAAAAAAATATTATTGACATGTTTTGTTAATTAGTTTGTCAAAGTAACCTAAACTGCGGCAAAGTATTTTTGCCTCGCCGTAGAGCTCGTATGTGAGCTCTATATTGTCTAAAAAGAACACCCTGCGTTACGTATGCAAGCTCTCCAGAGCGTTATAAGTGCGTCTCATAAGCTTCGCTGAATTTAGCTCGTTTGGGTGGCAAATCTAGGAATGCCACCGAAATCAAGCTTATCGAAAATTAGGAGAACGTTACGGCAAATGTCTGTGAAATGGCAAATGCATGTGTGTCAACTGCAGCCTTTAAAAAAACTTTCTTCTGAAGTGTTGACGTGTCCTGCAGTGTCACACAGCGCTTTTCAGCTAGGCTTTAGAATTCCTGTGATGCGTTACACCAAGTTTATATTGTTACGGGGAAAAGAAGTAAGAAATGTATTTACAGTGTATTTACAAGACTGGCAGCGGCTGACAATATCATAGCACGCGAAGTCCCGAGCTTCGTCTTCTTCAAGTGCTCTCAAAACGTCTTCTTCATCGCTCTGTCACATGACCCCCGGCGGCTGAAACACCGACCCGGTGCTGGTTAGGAGGCGGTCGAGTGATACGGCTTAAGACGCGCGACATGGACTACGTCGGAACGAGGCTGAGCCACGGTGGGGTCAAGGTGAGCGATTTCGTAGGTGACGTTGGTTACTTGACGCAAGACGCGGTAAGGACTAGAGTAGCGTGAAAGCAACTTCTCCGAGAGGCCAACGCGTCGCGACGGAGACCAAAGGAGAACCAGGGCGCCCGGTGTGTAGTGGGCGTCACGATGGCGGGTGTCATATCAGCGCCGCTGATTTTCCTGCGAGTCCACAAGTCGACGTCGGGCAATATGGCGTGCCTCTTGTGCCTGGATTATGGCGTCCCGGGCGTACTCTGATGTGAAATGCAGGCTATCAGGCAGGAGGGTGTCGAAAAGTAGCGTTGGGTCGCGGCCAAACAAGAGAAATAATGGAGAGAAGCCTGCGGTTTCGTGGCGAGAAGAATTGTAGGCAAAGGTAACGAATGGTAATGCAACGTCCCAGTCGCGATGGTCAGCGGAGACATACATGGATAGCATCTCAGTGAGGGTCCGGTTGAGACTCTCGGTTAGACCATTCGTTTGTGGATGGTAAGCAGTAGCAAGTTTGTGTTTAGTCGCGCACGAGTGTAGAATGTCATTAACAACTTTAGAAAGAAAGTAGCGGCCTCGGTCGGTAAGGAGCTGTCTAGGGGCACCATGGTGAAGGATGACGTTTTCTAGTAGGAAATCGGTGACATCGGTTGCACAGCTTGTCGGAAGAGCCCTTGTGATTGCGTATCGGGTGGCGTAATCTGTTGCTACAGCAATCCACTTATTTCCCGAAACAGGCGTAGGAAAAGGGCCTAAAAGATCAACGCCTACACGAAAGAATGGTTCTGATAGCACGTCAAGTGGTTGAAGGCGGCCAGCAGGGAGTGTGGTCGGCTTTTTTCGTCGTTGACAAAGGTCACACGCAGTGACATAACGGCAGCCGTCACGGTAAAGACCAGGCCAAAAAAAGCGCCGACGAACGCGGTCGTAAGTCCGTGACACGCCAAGGTGGCCGGCAGTCGGCACATCATGAAGCCGGGCGAGAACAGTCCGGCGCAGATGGGAAGGGACAACTAAGAGTCGGTCAGGGCCGTCCGGGCGCATGTTACAGCGGTACAAGATGCCATCGTGGAGTTCAAACATTCGAAGGGAAGGGTCGGGCGTCGTTGAAGTCAGCCGTTGAATAAGGTCTTTTAAGAAGTCGGCCCGGCGTTGTTCCGCTCTGATATCGTCAAAAGCACTCAAAGAGAGAACGGTGACAGAAATGCCGGCCATAGAAACGTCAGGTGGGTCGACAGGATGGCGCGACAAGCAGTCCGCATCTTGGTGTAACCTGCCTGTCTTGTATACAACTGAGTAGTTGTATTCTTGAAGGCGCAGAGCCCATCGGCCAAGGCGCCCAGAAGGATCTTTCAGAGATGAAAGCCAACACAGAGCATGGTGGTCAGTGATGACTGTGAATTGCCGGCCGTACAAATAGGGGCGGAATTTTCCCACTGCCCAAACGAGAGCCAGACACTCGCGCTCAGTGATGGAATATTTGCGCTCAGCAGGGGAAAGAAGGCGGCTGGCGTAAGCAATAACACGGTCTTGTCCTTGTTGTTTCTGGGCCAGGATAGCTCCAATAACATGGCCGCTGGCATCGGTACGGACTTCTGTTGGAGCTGACGCGTCAAAGTGAGCGAGAATGGGAGGGGAAGTAAGCAGCCGGATCAGCTCAGTGAAAGCACGAGCTTGCTCACGGCCCCAAATGAAGGCAGCGTCTTTCTTGAGGAGCTGAGTAAGAGGGCGTGCAACGTCCGCAAAATTGCGGACAAACCGACGAAAGTAGGAGCAGAGGCCCAAGAAGCTGCGAACGTCCTTGGCGCACGTTGGCACGCGAAAGTCTTTCACTGCCCGGATTTTATCTTGATCAGGACGGACACCAGAAGAATCGACGAGATGTCCGAGCACAGGAATTTCACGACGACCGAAGTGGCATTTCAACGAATTGAGTTGTAGCCCCGCCCGACGAAAAACAGATACGACCGTCGATAGGCGTTCGAGGTGCGTCGCAAAAGTCGGAGAAAAAACGATCACATCGTCCAAGTAACAGAGGCAGACGGACCACTTGAAACCGTGTAGGAGGGCGTCCATCATGCGTTCAAATGTGGCTGGGGCATTACATAACCCGAAAGGCATCACTTTGAACTGATAAAGGCCGTCGGGAGTAATAAAAGCCGTTTTCTCACGGTCCATGTCATCGACGGCAATTTGCCAGTACCCGGAGCGAAGGTCTATGGACGAAAAATATTGTGCTCCATGGAGGCAATCCAGGGCATCGTCGATGCGTGGTAGCGGATAGACGTCCTTCTTGGTTACCTTGTTTAGGTGCCGATAATCTACGCAAAATCGCCAACTGTTGTCGTTTTTCTTAACTAGGACAACAGGGGATGCCCATGGGCTGCAAGAAGGTTCAATGATGTTACGAGAAAGCATCCTATCAACTTCGTGTTGGATGAGGTCTCGCTCGGTAGGAGAGACGCGGTAGGGTCGCCGATGGATTGGGCTCGCATCCCTGGTGTTAATGCGATGTTTGACAACAGATGTTTGTCCGAGAGGACGGTCTCCAAGGTCGAATAAGTCCCAGTACGAGGCAAGTAGGCAACGTAGTTCATTGGCACACTGGGGCGGAACGTCGGGCGCGATCATTTTCATTAGGGCGTTCAAGTCTGAAGGGGCAGGAGGCACAGCAAGATTTGCACACGAGGAGTCGTCAGCATTTAAACCCGAAATCTGGTAGTCTTGGGCCGGCGTGATTTGCGCAAGTGATATGCCGCGCGGGAGAACTTGTGCACTAAGTCCAAAGTTCACTATCGGGAGACAGGACGTGTTGTCCGTAATGGTAATGACGGTGTGAGGAAATGCGACGTTATGCGAGAGCAGGACATCCAGATTAGGAGATACGATGTAGTCACCGTCTGGAATGGGCGGAACGGGTGAAACACCTATGTAGGTAATGGCAAGGTGAGGGAGGCGAATATGCTCTGTGGAACATAGCCGGATCGGAGCACTATCGGGGGGATCAATAGCAACAGGTAGAGCGAGTTGCACAACACCAGCAGAACAGTCTATCAAGGCGGAATGGGCTGAGAGAAAGTCAAGTCCCAGGATTAGGTCATCAGGGCAGTGTTCTAGGACATAGAATAAAACAGAAGTATGATGATCGGCGACACTCACACGAGCTGGACACATGCCAATAACGGCCGGCGTTCCCCCGTCGGCGACTCGGAACACAGGCGACGGGGCAGGAGCGAGGACTTTCTTGAGACGATGGCGAAGCTGAGCACCCATGACAGATACGTGCGCGCCAGTGCCAATCAGAGCCGTAACAGGTACACCATCCACGTTCACTTTGATGAGGTTCCGATGTGTGGGCAGGGTCAGAAGAGGATTTTGGCGTCGGGTCGGTATAGCAGCATAACCTCTAGGTGCTGCACCCGTTAGTTTTCCGAAAGCGTGCGCCAGAAGGAGCTGGGCGACGGTGACCAACGCGATGGGAGCGAGCGGGTGGAGCGGCGATGTGGCGAAGGAGAGCGGCTGGAGCGGGCGGGCCGAGAAGTGTCGCTAGGAGTTACTGGTTGCATGCGCGGTGGGAAGCGAGAAGCAGCATGAGGCGGGCGGTCGGATGGCAGATAGGGCCAAGGAGTCGAATTCCACGAAGAGCGGCAGTGACGTGAAATATGACCGATACGGCCACAAGTGAAGCATATTGGCCTGTCGTCGGGAGTGCGCCATTCAGCCGGGTTGCGATACCGCGGAGGGGCATTCATGTTGCGAGGGCGCATGGCAGAGGTGGACGAAGCGTAGTCAGGCCGATTATTGGAGCAGACATTGGTCACGCCAACGTTGGCCAATTCCTGGCGTACGACGGTCTGGATCAGGGAAACGGTGGACTGGCAATTGTCGGAGCCAAGGGTTGGGGTTCGGAGAGGAGATGCGGCCTCGATTTTACGCCGGATGATGTGGACGATGTCATCAGAGCGATTGGGCGTGGGCAGACTGCGGAGGTCTTCGCAGGTGGACGTAGCAGCCGTGTTGGGGAGGCGAGGAAACGGGTGGGCAATGCGGCGGCTCTTGGCTTCTTCAAACCACCTGCATTCGGTAATGATGGCTTGTACAGTAGAAGAATTTTTAAAGACGAGGAGGTGAAAGGCGTCATCTGCTATGCCCTTAATGACATGTGCGACCTTATCAGCTTCGGACATTCTCGGATCCACTTTGCGGCACAGAGCGAGCACGTCCTGGATGTATGTGAGGTAGGACTCAGTGCACGTCTGGACACGCGAAGCGAGGTCTTTTTGAGCGGCGCGCTGACGTCCAACAGGCTTGTCAAACAAATCCGTAAGCTTCTGTTTACAAATGTCCCAGGTGGTAAGTTCCTCTTCGTGGGTCTGAAACCAGACGCGTGCCGTTCCCGCGAGATAGAATATCAAATAAGCCAGCATGGCGATCTAGTTCCAATGGTTGCTCTTGCTCACCCGCTCATAAAGTTGAACCCAGTCTTCAACAACCGTGTTGTCAGTGCCGGAAAAGGTGCCGGGGTCGCGCGGTTGTGCCAGAATGACGGTTGGCGTGGGGGCCGACGAGCCCGAAGCATCCTGGTAGATGCAGCCAAGGAGCGCCCGCTGCGTAAATCCGTCTTGCGCTTGAGCCCGCAAACTCCACCAAAAATGTTACGGGGAAAAGAAGTAGGAAATGTATTTACAGTGCATTTACAAGACTGGCAGCGGCTGACAAGATCATAGTAAGCACGCGAAGTCCCGAGCTTCGTCTTCTTCAAGTGCTCTCAAAACGTCTTCATCGCTCTGTCACAATATTTTGTGAAAATGGGAGTTGTTCATGGCCTTTCGTGTTGAGTTTTTTTTTTTTCGTTCCTGGTCTGACTAGAAGTTCTGCAAATAATTTTGAAACCTCAGTTATTTCTTTTTTATGCGTTATACAAGGTTTGTCATAGGTTTCGCCAGTGTCCTCAATGAAGTAAACCAGACACTTTGTTTATATTTCTTTAAATTTAGGAGCAGGCTATGGGTGATATGTAGCCGTCGTTCGAACTATGTTGACTAATACGGCCTTTGTAGTAAACATATTACGCGTAGAAACCGTCTTGAGCATTGTAGGTTCGTTGTACCATCAATGCAGAATCACAGGCCGTGGTGGCTTAGCGGCTATTGTGTTGCGTTGCTAAGTACGAGATAGCGGGATCGAATCCCGGCCCCGGCTGCTGCATTTCCATGGGGGCGAAATGCAAAAACGCCCGTGTCCCATGCATTGGGGGCACGTTAAGGATGCTCAGGTGGTAAAACTTAATCTGGAGTCCACCACTACGGCAGCCACTTATCTGGCCTTTCCACCTTCGTGACTATCAACTCCATACACTTCCAACCATGTAAGCACGTATGCTGATCTTGGTTCGCGCGAAATAGTGGCTGAGGAAGGACACAAGCACAATTTGCTCACGGCTGCAGAAGGAAAGGACGGAACGGGGATCATAAGTTACGGTGCGTGGAAATTAGGAGTAGATGTCACTGTGCGGAATGCAGAAACAGGTGCTTACCTAGAGAGACTGTTTTCCAATGCAACTGACCAGGCCCCCAGATCCAAGAAACGTATCACGACAAACATGACCAAGTGGAACGAGGCGAAACCAGATTCTGCAATCAATGACTGGAGTGTAGCTTGCCCAAAAACCCAGGCTATCGAGCAAGAAGAGCGATCCTACACGAGACTAGGAATTAACTATGGGAATGAGAAAGCTTGTAATCAAGAATTAAGCCGCTCTGCTGTGCTGTGCAAGAGTGGGGAGGAGGTCACGCTCTGCGCCGCGCACGCCTGCTCGCGCGGGTCTCCAGCGCGCCTCTCCTCATCTCCTGGTCACGTACCTGCCCTCCCTCCATCGCGGCCCTCATCCTGCTATGTCATGTGACCTGCGTAACACCAACGGCAGACGGCGCAGGGTCGACTAAGAACAGCTCCACTTTTAAAAATATATATTGGTAAGGCTACTCAGTCGTCTATGGCCATGGCTACAAGATGAAAAAAAAACTAAGTGGCGCGAAGACTGGGCAAACAGTGAAGCTGGTGGCCCTTCCCTAGTTTTCACTTTGCTTTCCTTTGTTTAACTTGGTTTGGCTTGGCTGGTTCTTAGATTTGTCTTTGTTTTCCTTTGCGTAACTAAGTTTGGCTTGCCTCATTCTTTGCAAAACTTAGCCGACCCCGAGTATCGGGACCATGCTGTAAGATAGGGGAGGTGACTCGACGCAGGCTGCCGGCGCGACGTGTTAACGCTCGGTTTCTCGGTTTATGCGCCAGATGGCACTAGCGCACTGCGGGCCACAGCTGCGGGCTGTGAGATAATGAATTGCTCATACCCCCTTAAGCAATGGCTCATGCCCCTGTAAGCATGGCCTCCCCATTACGACAACAGAAGAGAAGTGAAATTCTTCGCTAGAATGATTAGCGGCAACACAGCCAGCTGTGGAAGACGACGACGACGAACGCGAGGGCAGTGGCACGAGCGCGTGCCGAGCACGAGCGCATGCCTTTCTATACTTGGCTATGCTCTGCTTTCAGTCTCTCTCAGCTCGGCGATGCTGCGCACGACAACGAGGTCAACCTAGCGAGACTTTAACAGCTCCGTTGTAAAAAAAGCCGGCAGATCCCACGCCCTGTGGGAACCGATGTTATGCGAAGCAGAGGGCGGATAGCCTACCAAGTTAACGAAACGACCATGAGAGCACTGATACTTATGACATGCGTGTCATGTAGGTCATGAAAGAGCCGCCTGACATTCATGTCATGAGTCCTCAGAAGTCCTTTTAGCTACACCTAAGATACCTTAAGGCATAGTCATAGTCATGCTCATGACTATGACCTCTACCAGTATCCTTTAGTGTTTGCTTCCCTTAGTACCCACGTCCGAACCCATTTCAGTGTTTTTTGAGTGCTATACTTTTTTCGCTAAGTCATTGTCATTTTTGCTGAGTCATTCTCATGACTATGATTTCTACCATCGTCCTTTAGTGTTCCCTTCACTTAGTGCCCATGTCCGAACCCATTCCAGTGGTGTTTGAGTGTTATCTTTTTTCGCTGGGTCATTGTCATGACCTACATGACACGCATGTCATGATATTCATGTTATGACATATCATTTATGTTCGTCATATACTCTTGTCATAGTATGTCAATTTTCGTGCGTACCAAGCTAACGAAACGACCATGAGAGCACAAAATGAGTCGTAGGTGGCTAGATAGATAGATACGGTCAAAGTAGCAAATTTCGCCAAGAAATGCTTCGCATTTCTTAGGCTTAACTTTGCACTCGGCCGTGCAATGCTTGAAACAGTGAAGCTGGGTGATCGTAGCCCAGCATTTTCCGAAAGTTCGCGCGAAATTTTCATCTTATTACTCATGATAATGACAAATTCTTTTCATGCGTCTCGGACTCGTGGCCTTCACTGCGTGTTGCATAGCGCAGCTTGCAACACCGGCAACGTGTTGCAATGCCGACACCGCGTTCCACCACGTTGTAATGCCGACAACGCGTTCCAGCAGACCCGCTCCGTGAATGCATCTCTCTCTCTCACTCTATTTTAGATGCGAAGCATCTTATGGTCGGGGCTGTCACTCCCTCCCTCCCTCGGCCGTGTGGCGTCCACACCCGTACTGCGCATGCGCATCCTCCTCCCCCTCCTCTCCTTGTCTAATCCCTCGTCCTCCTCTCCTTGTCTCATCTCTCCTCTCGGCATTCCTCCTCTCCTCTCCGGATTGCGCAACGAATGGCAACACCTGCGGCTCCACGCGCGATAATGCGAAGCAGCTTAGGTTAGAGGCGCGACGGTAGGCGCCCCAGAGGCACCGGCAACAGTCACCAACGCCGCGCGCGTTCGGTGCGAGCGCGGGCAAAACGCCCACGGCGTCGACAACACTTCTGCGCGTTGCTGGTGCTGCTGCATGTCCATGTTTATACAGCTGATAAAACTACCTTGAATCGACCCCATGGCTGCTTCGCATACTACTCAGGGTACCCCAACGGGAAGATGGTGTCATCTTTTTTTCTGTATCTCTCTCCCGAGTATAGCGCGCAAAACCTCTTCACCTCGCAGAGCATGAGCGTGCGAACGCGCCAGCTGTGGACGAAGATGACGACGCTAGACCGCAATGATGTGGTTCGCATAAATGCATGTTCTGCAAGTGCCGTGTTCTTCTGGGAGATTCTCCAAAGAACAATAAAAAAAGATTTAAACATCACACCATACACAATTCGTTTCTTACCTTTTAAAGATCCCTGTGACCCACCATATGACATGTTCATAGTACTTGGTCTACATAGTCTCTGGCGCAGTGGAATGTGTGACAGGCACGCTGAACCACCGCGAAGCACTCGGTCATCTTTTCGGGAATCTGCTGTCTACGTTCGTAGTGTATACGCTGCTCAAGAAACAGCGCCGGACTTGATGCCATTATTGGACGCGTGCACATGCTTGCCTGACTTTTGAATATGTACCTGTAGCGCCTTGTTTCTTGTGTTGCTGAAGAGTCAGCTCCCACGTAATAAAGAAAAAAAGCGGCTGTATAGCCTAGTGGTTACGTCGCATGCCTTCGGACCGTGGGTACGCGGGCTCGAATCCCGCCTCGGCAAGAAAGTTTAATTTTTTATTTCATGAAACTTTCTTGGATAAAACCACCAACCACAAATTACGGCTGACTTACACAGCTTCGCTGTTAAAAACGAGCTGCTCTCAGACCTGCTCAGGTTGCTCGTGCTTAGCATGCGCGCATGCCACTGCTTCCGCGTTCGTCGTCGTCGTTTGCTTCCAAGCTGGCTGCGTTGCCGCTAATCATTAAAGCGTAGAATTTCACTTCTCTTCTGTCGTCGTAATGGGCAGGCCGCGTTTACGGGGGCATGAGCCATTCATGAGCAACTAACGACGTGTCCTAACGCGTTTGAGCAACGTCGCAGCGAACGCGCTCGGGAAAGGGCTCGTCGTCGACGTGCCGATTCCTGCGTGCGGGCTTCCGAAGGCCAGGCGAAACGTCAGGGAAGAGCCGCGGACCTCGAGTTGCGGGAGCGCGATGTTGAGGCCAAACGTCAGTAAGAGCCGCGGACTCCGAGTGGCGGGAGCACGATGTTTAGCCAAACGTCAGCGTCGACTAGCCCTCCAGGAACCCGAAAACATTGATGCACGCCTCGGCTACGCTAGCGCCAACTTCACCGGTGCGACGGCCAGGTTTCAACACGAGTTTCTCAACCGGAACTTCGGAACCAGCTGCAGTGCGTGTGACCGGTTGTGGTTCGAGCACAACGTGGTACTCGTCAGTGCACTTCGTTCGGAGGAACACCGAAGAAACACATGAGAAGCTTCTCTTACTCCCGTCTCCGCGACAGGGGAGGGGCTACTGATAATTTTCCCTCCAGCTCCCGTGCCACCTGCACTGAGCTCGTATTCTTCAGCTCGGTTTCCGTTTTCTTCAAGCCTTGATTTCTACCGAGTCCAGAAGTCGTGGTGTACACGTGACAAAAAATTATAAAAGTGTGCCCTTTCCTCACAACATACAACCGCAGATGTCGTGGCAGAAGCGTTGCCGGTCCGAGGCTCAAGTTCAGTGACTGATCTCACGAGCACTGGCCGAACGACTGATTTTGTAGACGTCAGTTGAATGAAAACCTGTCACTTCGACGACTCGGTTGTCGTCGGCCGAGTCAATGGCGTTGTCCACCTAGTATGACAAAATGCCTCTGAGCGACCCAGCCTACACACTAGTGGGTCGACCACTGACGTCGGTGTCTTCGCGTTTCCTAGCCAATGGTGTCCTTTCGACTTAGCTAAGCGGGCCTCTATGTTTGTCGCAACTTGTTAGGTTGCCACCATGCATCTCGAATAAACGCATCGTCCTTTTTCAAGAGAAAATAACACTGAGAAGATGACCGTCACGCCTCACCTCTGTAATTCCTGACACGTCGACACTGCCAACCAACCGGGCTTTGACATCCGCGCTACCCACCAACGAACGCCCTCCCCACGTTACGCGGATGACACCTGACCACCGCTGTGGACCCGGAGTAGACTCCGTTTCACCATCAGGCATAGCGGCGGGATTAATGTGGCACCCACCGCGAATAAAAAAAAATGTCATGTACCTGCGATACTTGAACATGAAGTTCACCAAAGCGTATTTTAAAACAGTGGGATGAGGACATGACATCTGAGGTGGTGACTTTGCACCCACCTGACTTTGCACCCATTAGCTGGCTTTGCACTCAGCTAATGAGTCAGCTGGGTGCAAAGTCAGCACGAGCAAAGAGCCGCAGCTGAGCCGTCGTCGCCGGTTTTCCTCGCGATGCAACGTACCTGGCCGAATAATAAGGCGAAAGCCTTAGGTGTCTATATCGGCGGTGCCTTTGGCGTGCCCTTGATGGTGACCTCGGTGAAACTGCGCCGTGACGAAAAAAGGCTGACGGCGCAAAGAGTAAAATCACGTCAACAAATTCTCGGATAGGCGTCACATTTCTTAGGGAGGTTCCTCTAAACAAAGGAAATTAGTGGCTTCGAATAGAAAATTTGGTACATTTCGGTCTGGGTGGGAATCATACCCAGACCACCGGGGTGTGAGACGAGCACGCTTACCTGAAGCCATGGCTCCTCCACAGTTCTCGCTTAATAAAGATGTGCCTAGTGGGTGCCCGGTTGCACACGTCACGTGGTCACAGAGTAGCGCGCATGCCCCGCTCGCGGGTTTGTCGTTGTCTTCTTCCACAGCTGGCTCCGACGCCGCTCGTCACGCCAGCGTACCCATATTGCCCTTCCCTCTGGGAAGGCGCGAACGGCACTCGCCCACTACAAGTAGGTGCGGCGATTTCGGTGAGTTCTATCGCGCGGCTCCGATGGACAGTTGCCACAATTCTTCATAAACGTGTCTTAATCTTGATAAAAAGGGTGCCAAGTGTGCAATCAGCTTTTTGCCTTAACGTTTTACAAAGGCTTAAAGGTGGCTCAATTTGTGTAGATGCCGAACCGAAAACGGTGCAATTTAAATGACGCACATCTTCCGCGCTACAGCCCCGCTCGCCGCCATGTTGGTCTCATTTGAAAGAGCAGCTTTTCGTCTTCAATTTTCGCGCGCCAGCGCTTCCCTCCAGTCACCGGTACCGGTAGAGAAACGGTGCGAAAAAAATCATGAAATGCCCATCGCTTTTGGTTGCTTAGGGCACGTGACGAAAGCTGGCTACGCGATTGGCTGAGAGCATCGTCTGCAGCGCGTCTCGCTTCGGTACGTGGATGCCGGGCGCCATTTTGTCCTGTCGTCCGACGCGAGTACGACTTGCCGCGGTGTCAACAAGACAGTTTGTGTGCCGACACAAGTACGGCAAGAAAAGAAGGAAGTCGCTGATCCAGAACGTCAGAAGAGTTGCTGAAAGATCGAGGTGCACCGAGGACGAACTGCAAGTCTATGATGAGCGACAGCAGGCATCGAGCGACGGAGCCGCCGAGGTGCGCACTACAGGATTAGACCTAAGAGCCCCGTCAATGCCCCCGACCCCCCCCCCCCCCCCCCCCCCCGACGTCGGCCGCGTTCGTGTTGATACAGTTATCCGGGCGCCTTCATACATAAATGAAGGTAAGAAGAGAGCCGATGCCAAAGTTCGAGAGCTTGCATCGACTGTAGCAACGCAACGCAAGTCGGACTTGTTGGCCGCGAGCGATTCCGGTGGCTGCCCGCTCGACGAGACTAGTTACACCGTGGTGTGTTTGGAAATAGTGAACACGCTTCTTCAAAGTCTACAGTGCAAGATATGCGGCGGAAACGCACAACTCTGGCAAGACGAGCGCGAATACGGCCTTGCCGTGAAGCTGTTACTTGTTTGCTCCAACTGCGGTGACAAAGCTACGGTGTAGAGCTCGCCGCACGTGAACGGCGACGCAAAAGTGAACCCGTTTGCGATAAACATTTTTGCTGTGCGTGCCATGCCAGCCACTGGCAACAGACAAACGGCCCTCAACGATATTTTCGCCATCATGAATATTTCTCACCGCGGACTGCACACGAAAACATGGCAAGCCTACCAGATGCTGAAGTTGACGCCCGCCGCGGCTCGTGCAGCCGAGAAACAAGAAAAGGTGAGCGCAGAATCTGTACGGAAATTTTAAAGCGAGCTCAGCCTAGAAAATCCTGGGAATAGTGCCGTGTCCTACGACTGATCTTGGATGACCCACGGGCATTTGTCCCACATCGGAGTCGGCGCGGTTATTGAACTTTTTTCGGGGCTCGTCTTGGACTACGTTGTACTGAGTAACTTTTGCGCTGGTTGCGAACGCGGACCGAAAGCTCATGACCCCCACTATGAAGAATGGCAGGCTAGTCACGTGTGGCAAAAAAATACGGACAAGAAGTCTGGCGAAATGGTGGTTGAGGCTGGCCTTATTCTGTTCAGAAGGTCTTGGGAGAAGCACCACCTCAGATATACGACAGTTTTGTCAGATGGTGACAGCAGGACGCTCCTCGCCCTAAAGGAGGCTGAAGTCTATCGATATATAGATATTCAGAAAGAGGAATGCGTCAACCATGTGCAGAAGCGCATGGGGACAACCCTCCGCAATCTGCTGACAAAACATAAGGGGTGCAACTCTAAACCATTAGGTGGAAAAGGAAGGTTGACAGGTGACCTTGTCAACAAGCTCAGCTCGTATTACGGCTGGGCAATGAAGTCGCACAGTGATGACATTGAGGGAATGCACAAGGATGTGATGGCGACATATCACCATGTAACATCGAATGATAGTCTGTCCAACCCTAGCCTTTGCCCCACTGGTCCCAATTCTTGGTGCCGGCAAAATACAGCGAAAGCTAAAGAAGAGCCAGCACCAAGACATCGTTACAACCTTCCCGATTATGTGGCCAAAGCGCTGCTGCCTATCTACGAGCGGCTATCTGATAAGAAGCTTCTAGAGCGGTGTGTGCGCGGCAAAACTCAGAACAGTAAGGACAGCCTGCACTCACTAATATGGGCACTCGCTCCAAAAGAGAGGCATGCATCTCTATTCATGATTGAGGCAGCTGTGTCAGAAGCAGTAATGAACTTCAATGCAGGCCGTGAAAGAACCTCAGCTGCAATCCTACATGAGCTAAGCATGAATCTTGGCCAACGAAGCACTAAACGCATGAGAGAAAAGGACCAGCGGCGATCGGTTCCGTCTGCACGCAAACGTGCATCTGCCGACGATGTGCAGCAAACAGGGAAGAAGTGCCATAAAGGTGGCAGTGATCAAAGTAATTATGCCCCGGGAGCATATTAGTGGTTTGCGAGAGCAAATGGGTTCATTTTTCTCAATGTTCTTGTCTAAACAAAGCTTTTGTTTGTTTTTCTCACTTTTCTCAAAATGCAAATTTTCGCCTGTCAGTGTATCCATAAATGCGATATCCCAGCTCCAGTTGCAGATAATGTAATAATTCTTTTTGCAGTGCCAAGCTGAATTAATGGAGCACACTAAGATGCAAGCCGGTTGTTTAATTTCCTTTTTACAAATATTTTATATGGTGCAATTTCCGACTGGGTAATTGCCTCTTATGGGGCACTCATATTCAGGGCTTTAATATTGGACCTAATTTCACAAACTAAAATCTGCTTGCATTGTTGTGTCCGTTATGCTTTACAGAGTCTAAATACATGTCTATAGCAAATTTTAACAAGTGATTAACTTTTAATTGCTTTCACACACAATGACAATTGATTTTTAGTTATCTGACTAACTGTAAAAGTTAGAAAAAATCTAATTGCATTTTCAGAGTCTGCAAAAGAAACTCGACAAGTTTACTCAGTTTCACTAAGTTCAGTTGAGAAATAAGCAAGTGATATTTTGATGCAGTGTCCCCCCTTAACACTTGCTTAATATTTTCTTCAACATTTCCGCTATTCTAATCTTGTTAAGTCGCAACAATTGCAAGGCCGAAAATACTACAAAGTAAATTTTCAGAATTTATCGCTTTTGCCCCAACTGTACGTTCGAAAAAATATCGTGCCGCGAATTTTTTGACCACAAAACTATTGCGTGACCACAGAAGCAGTAAAACGGTTCACCACCTTTGACAAACATTTCGTGAATTATACGCATATTTAAGTAGTAGATAAGGTAGCTGCACGCGTACAATTCTGGTGGCTTTATAGGGGTGTTTTCCTCTACATAACTGACACTGCAGTGATTTTGCTCAAAAAATCAAAAGAAGTCTAGAAAGAATGTCGCCATTTGGTTCTTTTTATGCATTACAAGAGGCGTACGATCTTTCTTACCTTGTATGCGCGGTGCGCTCGGCGTACCTCATTATTTCTTTATATGTATCCAATTAGGCTGTGTGCTTTGTACCCTGAAACTATATTTGGTTGTGAGAGACGCCCTAGTGGAGGTTGGCAGATTAATTTTATTACACTTCAATTGTGTGGTTAGAACAGTGGCTTTAAGTGCCCAAGTGATAATACAATGCGTAGTAAGGAGCCGTAGTAAGGAACTACGGAATAATTTTGAACACCTAGGACTATTCAACGGGAACTACGTGCGCGGTACCCGGACGTTTCTGCTTATTGCCCTTATCAAAGTGCGACTGCAGAGGTTGGGTTTTGATCCCGCTGCCTAAGTGATGAGTCAGTTACGGCGCATAAGTGACTAAAGGAGCAAATGCGTGTGTAAAAATCTGCTGGCGCGGCAAGTCTGTTCAGCTCCGACCTTCAGTGACACCAACGCGGAGGACGCCAATGCATACTAGTAAACGTATAGATAAGATCTGTCAGTCATTTCTCCGGTGTCCCTCTCGTCTTGTTGACGCGGGTCACTCGTGCATGTGCTCCTTACTTTTCCGACTTACCATTGCGCGTACAGTTCTTGCCTCAAGAAGGCTTTCGAAATTAGTTTCAAAGCTGTACCCAAAGTCTTACATTATCTTGAAAAAATTCTTATTAAAGTCTCCGAACCTCCCTTTTATAATTTGGCTGAGCATGTAATCAAGTGACTGATAACCACAGAGAGGCCGAGCTCGAATTCCCATTTATCGCTCGTCATTAGCAAGCAACCTGCAAGAATACTGGCTGCAGTGGAACACCTACCGCTGCAGAAGATAGCCACTTAGGTAATTGCTTAGATAAAGCGAGGTATAACGACTAATTGCGAGGCAAATGCCCTAAATTCCCTTTCCATGAATTGCCCACCTCAGCTTGGACTGCGAAGTCATGTCACTTTGGCTGAAAACGCCTTTTTTTAGGATTTCCGTTCCGTGACTCTGATGACATTTGCAGCGACGGTGTTAAGGACTCACTCTTCGATGGTCGCGTCCGGCAATAGAAAAAAACACCGCATATCCACGGCGTGAATGATGATGAGTGGGCGAAGCTCCGGAGGGAATCATCGGTAAACCGTGAATCTTCCGTGTAATTCGCCCAGTCTCGCCGCACTAAATCGAACGATTGACTTCCACCAATGACACGCGCCATATGTGACGTCATTCCTATTTTATAACAGCGCCCTTTATTATAATTGCACCATCTCCCGCTTAAGGGGACGCTAGCACAAACGCGTTAGAAACGTGCAGTACTCTAAGGGGAAGAGGCCACAGCGTCTTACGCAGCCGTTTACACATGCCGGAACGTGCACCGCGTTTGCCGACGCCATCAGCGTTTATGAATACGGGGGTAAGGCGGAGAGACCACAGCGTCTTACACCAGCTTCTTGCACGGGCCGTAACGCGCTAGCACAAACGCGTTAGAAACGCGCAGTCTTTCGTTAATGTTGGGTATTTATTGCCATCTAGGTGTGTCTGTCCATGTACGCTTCGTGGCGTAGTGGTTAGCGCCACGCGTTCAGAAGCGAGGGGTCCCTGGTTCGATTCCGCTACGGCCACAACTCTCGGAATTTTTTTTTCTCATAATAGTAGACGTGGCTACCTACTACGACGACTACTACTACAGAGGAGGGACAGACCCACACCCTAAGGAGCTTCGCCCCTAAAAAAATACTCTCATTGGCTGTATGCTGTATGTGCGAGTAAGCACGGCGGAGAGCAAACGCGACTTATGTGCGAGTGAAAGCGCGCGAGGGCGAGGGACGCGTGCTTTCAGCGGGAGAGAGAGAGAGAGAAAAACATTTTATTGATTGGACAGGAAAGGGGTGTTGGGAGCGGGAGCGAATGCACGGTGGAGAGTAAACGCGACTTCCCAATGGAAAGGGAGCGGTGGGCGAGGAGGGCATCTAGGCACCCTAGACTGTGCATGTGCACGCCCGCTCTCCCACTGCGGCGCATGCGCGCAGCCCTGCCAGCCTCTGCCGCCTGTGCTGCTGACTCTCTTTGGGCTCTCGCCCGCCTCTCCTCTAATAGTGTCGACAACGGGGTTTGGCTGTTCCGTCAAGTAGCCAGCGTTTTGACAGCGGTTGTGTGCGGTCACACAAACAACGCGCACAAGTGTTGTCGACGGCGGCGCCGTTTTGCCCGCGTTCGCATCGAACGCGCGCGGCGTTGGGGACGTGTTCATGAAGAACGGGCCAACCTTTGCCGTACTCCCTATGTCGGTGCACCATAGCGACCATAAGCAACACCACCTAGAAGACTTCTAAGCGGTGTTGTCATAAGGCCATGGTCCCTGTGATCACTACATAAATGAAAACCACCGGATCATAAATATTTCTCCTTTTTTAATCGTTCAAATAACCAAATACACCATCACATCTTAATAGTCACAATTGTAAATACACAATTCCCACCATTGTACAGCTTCACTGGCCTTTCACTTCCACCCCAGTGGAGGGGCCAACAGAGTTTTCGTTATGTTTCATTTTTATTACAATTCGCAGGACCGGTAGGAATCTTGCGACCATTGAACGAAACCATTCGAGTTTTGCACGCGAACTCTCTCTGTCTTGTTATTGGACATGGAAACCCGGTAGAAGGTAAGTTCGTGATTATCTCATTGGGTTTTAAGAACTATTTTTTCTAAAAAATCTAATGTGAATGTCACAAGGAATCACATGTCGACTACAAGGTATTTTTGTATTGCTTTCTTTCACTTCACGTAAAACGCTTACTTTATCAACAAATGAGCACACTGCTTTCTCTTCACCTGCACAGATGACCAGTCTGAAAAGTAGTGAAACATAAAATGTCAAAAACATTTTTGAAATAAAATCAATTTAATAATTTTATTCCTGGAAAACTTTCGAGAAGGAAAACCCTGATATTTATACCAACGAAGTACACAAGCTATCGACCCAGGGCATGATAGTCTTCAGCATAAGAAGTAATATGGCAGTCAAAAGTTGAAATTTCGTTTACCACACTTTATGTTACGTGAGCGAAATTTATTTACGTACGCTTTTTTTCATATTTCCACATTATAGCAGTAGAAAATACGCTTAGACACCACTTTTACAGAATCAACCTAGCTTTAAATTTCGGATACTAAGCTTTAATCTTAGTCACTGGTATCGATTTCTAGATATGCTTTCGTTGTTGCAATGTGCGTTTCCCATCATACCTATGCAATGATGCAAAGCGCACATTTCAGACTACTAAAATATTATTCCCTTAAAGGCGAGGCTATCACAAAAGTGTGTCTCCGAAACAGCCCCTCGGTGGATCACCACCTAAATATCAAATCAGCGGCTTCCACCTGGTGCACGAAAGAAGGCGGCACTACGGCAGTTTGTTGGTTACGCAACTGTGACATGGCTACTTTTACTATGCACCAGGCCTAGCAGTACCGAAAATACATGCATATCTTCAGATATTATTCGGTACCTTGTACCTGTATCTTGATACATTCGGAAAGACATGCATCAGTATCTGTACTTTCGATACATAGCTTGAAGTATCGTGTACATGCAAGATACAGCTGTTCCCTCCTAAGTGCCCAAAGACGGCAAGAGTCACTGAAGACTAATAAATGTCCCCGATAAGGCTTCTTCTATGGAATACGACAGTTTTTATCTTTGGACGGTTTCCTAATAATCAAACATGACCAGAAATATGAATAAACTACAATGAAGCAACAACTTTAAACTCCTTACTTTTGAACTTAACAAGTTGCGAGAGCCGGCCATCTCAACTTTTCCTAAAGGTCAGGGTGCTCTGCGGCGATATCAAAAACAAGACTTGCAATGAAACAAAGCCAAAAGCGACCCTCATTGCTTTAATTTGACTATATGATTAATCAACACAGGCTTGGAACCATCAGAGGAAAATATGATTACACATAACATTTTTCAATAAAATCCGAGGGCATCAAAACAATTCATTTGAGATGTCAATGCGAAAGCATTAATGTCCAAATGAACGTCGCTGAGTGTTCCCACCAGTTATGAACTCCTCGCAGGCACGCTCTCGCCTTGAGACGCTTGGCTTGTTTTGATTTCGCCTTACCGAGGCACAGTTAGAGCGCAGGCGAGAGTTGCACGTGCAAGAATGGCGCTGATAACACAGGCTTTCGAGAGCGAGAGCGAGGGTGACAGGGTCGCGGCGATGCCCTCTCCCCTCACGCAACACCTGATGCGCGCTACTGCCACGCCAGGTATTCCCTTTCTCCTAATCTGCTGCCGTAGCGTCGCAGCCACTGGGAATTTAGGTGCCATTTCGCCGCCACAGACGGTGGACGCCTGCTTTTTCGTTCAATGAGCCATATGGCACCTTCGCATCAATAAACTTCCCAAATTACTTATACAGCACCTGGCGTGATAGCTTAGTGGCATGACGTTGCACTGCTGAGCTCGAGGTCACGCGTTCTATCCCGGCCACGGCGGCTGCAAATCGATGGGGGCGACATAAAAAAATGTTCGTGTAATTAGATCCCTGGTAGCCAAAACAATTCGGGGTCCTCCACTACGGCGTGCCTCATAATCATGTTGTGGCTTTGGCACGTCAAACCCCAAGATTTGCTTTAGTTCTGGACGGTTTGTTGCAACTGCAGAACAGAAGTCATCCGGCACTCAAGGAGTCCCCTTTTGTAGAGACTATGAGCCTAGGTCTACTTTCGAAAAATAGGCACTGAAAATGTGCCTTGAGGTCGCATTAGAGCACTGCACGGGCCAGGGCTTTCGGGCTCGGGCCGGGCTCGAGCAGGGCGTGTGCTTTTTGACCCAGGGCCTGGGCCGGGCTCGGGTTTTTTGACGCGGGCCCGGGCCGGGCTCGGGCTTTCTACGAGTTATTCTCGGGCTTCTCAACTCTGAAAAACGTGTATTTTTCAGTCTCGGGCCGGGTTCTGACCGGTTTCGAGTCGGGCTCGGGCCGGGCTCGGGCCGGGCTCGGGCTTAAGGTAAAGGGGTGGCGGGCCGGGCCGGGCGGGTAACGTAAATTATTTCCTGGCCCGGGCCGGGCCCGGGTCTCGCCATAAAAGTTTTGATCGGGCTCGGGCGGGCCGCCCAATGTAAAAACGGACCCGGGCCGGGCCCGGGCTGCAAAAATCGGCCCGTGCAGTGCTCTAGGCCGCATTGCTAATCAATTTAAGTTTTCCATGATGAATTTTCCACCACGGGGTAACGTGCTATATTTAACAGCAATATATTTCGCTTCAGGCACTGAGTACTTTAAGTGCACTTTACGAGCGGAGATCCCGTCGCTGTACATATCCCCGCGTCTCAGACGCTCAGTAACAGAATTTGTAGGCTCAAAAAGCAAGTCCAACGAACGAAAGAACGGTGTGTGTTATTGCTCTTCCTGTGCTCGCCGCGGTCAACTGGTAATGCTGTCTACTTTTCTCGCAGAACTCCCTGTGTTCCACCATGCTCTTTGAAATCAGCTGATATGACACTTATTGCCAAATTATTCCGTGATAGCTGCCCCTTATGCAGTCAGCAGTTCACCATATCGACTGATCTAGATGCTATGAGTAACAGCAATATAGCTGCCGTCACGATTAGCCTACATCGTGATAGTGCCTGCAAAGGAATGTCGAGACCGCTATCTCTCTATGGATATTTGTGGTGTGTGTAGCCCGCAGGACAGTGCGGTAGTCGGGAGAGGAAAAGAAGAACACGACAAAGAGTGCGCACGCGCCGGCTAATTCCGTGCTATAGGTGAAAGACTACGGCATCAAATTCGTCAGGCACAAGAACGCGCACGCAAGAAGACAAAATAAAAGGAAAAGGGTACAATCGAAAGAAACCACGGTGTTTTCAGTGGGCAATCAGGGAAATCCAAATCGGCTAGAGTGGCAGAAAAGCGAGCCGCACTGGCAGAAGAGAGGGGAGTTCAAGCAAGCGATGCCAGGAGAAGGTCGGTCACCGGACCGGGAGCTGAAGACGGGCCGTCGGGTTCCTGATGCCAGCTACCAAGACTTCAGTGACCGGGGCCTCCTGACATCCTGTTCCCGGGCGTCACAACTCGACCCGATCTCGAGGCCGCTGCTCTCTCCGGTGCAGACTACTACTTCGAGCGACATTTCCTGAATGACACGTTCCGTACGTCGTGCCTTGTGTGTGAGCGGCTGTGGTTCGCGTAGGATGTGTCCCCGGTTCAAGAACAGTTCTTTCCTCTTATGGCGCCCGAGTTTGCTGACGAGGACGTGTCCCCGGTTAGAGTTGTGTGCTAGGTGGTTTGGTAGTTTGATTAAGGCCAAGATATTGTGCCTATTTCAGTTCAATGGGTTTACGCATCCGTCGAAGCCGGCACACCTGCCTCTGCTAAACGGCATCCGCGAACAACTTGTGCCCCCACGTATCCGTTTTTATGCGCATCTGCCGCATCATGCACAGTGGTCAGCAGGGAATCGTGGAACAAGTTGTCAGTGTTCCGGTAGAGGTGCACAAAATTGTCTCTATTGCAATGTCTCAGACGACGGACATGGATGCTAGGTTCCGTATCTCGGGTATATCCAGGAATGGTCTCGCAGCACCCAACGTGCAAGCAGAGTACTGGTTTGTATACGCCGCGTTCTGACGTACTTTAAACATGACATCACACCGCATACTACCAATGATTACGTATGCCTCACTATAACACACAAAAGGCGAACGATCTCTGTAATTGGAGGATACATCCACCCAAGAGCAAAGATTGACTGCTCCTACCTGATGTCTGTGCTGCAAGCCGCACAAGGTCCGCATGTTGTGATTGGTGACTTTAACGCACATCATACCCTATGGGGTAGCGCTGCAGTGAACTGTTGTGTCAGAGATATGGCCGACTTCATGTGTAATCAGGGACTAAATGTGCTCAATGACGGGTCACCTACATTCATTCGTGGAACTTCTTACAGCACCTGCCTTGTCCTTACTTTTGTGCCCAGAATCCTTCTGTCAACTGCATGTTGGTCCACGGATGTAGAAACTCATGGAAGTGACCACCTCCTAACATACATTCAATTTAGCTGGTTCCGCCGCTCAGCCTCACGATGCACACACCAAACAGACTGGACTTTATTCAAGACATCTATCAAAAGTAGATGTTAGTGCACGACTACACCATATGAGGTTGAAGACCTCTCTGCGTGACACAGCGAGACAAGTTGACCTACCGATGCGGAGATCAGCGATCGATTCGCAATACGAGCCTCTTCGTGCAATCCGCCACCGCACAGAACGACGAGACAGAAAAACGAAGTCTCCGTCAAACCATTCAGCCAGTCGCCAAGCATAACGACACGTTCTTAGGCATCTGGACAAGCTTGACAGGCAGCGCTGGCGGACGTTCTGCGGCTCTCTGGACCCAAGACAACCTTTATCTAAGAACTAGCTGGTAGTACGAAGCCGGCAGACGACTCCACAACAAAGCCACCAATTCCGTGCCGTGGCTCTACATCAAGGCCGGAGCCAATTGGATGTGGCCAATGACTACTGTAAACTTGTAGTGGCTACCTCTAATACCGAAATTGAAGCTCTTACCAGCATTGCGCTCCCGTCACCTGATGAGCGTCTCGAGGTGTCTTTTACGACGCGAAAACTTGAAGCTGCAATTTCTGTTTCCCGACGCTCATCGGCTCCAGGTCCAGACGGAATCACGTACTCTGCGCTCCGTCATCTTGGCACAGAAGCACGACATATCCTGTTGTCCTATTATAATATCTCGTGGGAGTCAGGAAATGTTCCAGCCAATTGGAAAAGCAGCGGCAATATTGCATTGCTCAAACCAGGGAAGTGACCTAATAAACTTTCCTCCTACAGGCCGATCGCCTTAGCCAACTACGTCGGCAGAGTAATGGAACGGATGGTACGGTCAAGATTAGAGTGGTTCTTTGAAAGCAATAACTGCTTTCTCCTACTTATGCATGGGTTTAGAAGAGGCCGATCTGCCATTGACGGTGTCGTAAACTTGATCTCCAATGTTCAACAAGAAACAAGTCAATGCAGATTAGTGGGGGCAGTTTTCCTTGACATTAAGGGCACCTATGACAATGTTCTTCATTAGGCGATCATTGATGCGCTAGAAGACTTAGGCATTGGTGGCTGACTACATGATTAGATCGTTAGTTATCTGAATGGTCGTGCCGCCGTATATATGTCGACAAGCGATGGAGACATCAGTCAACATAATATTCACCGAGGTGTTCCCCAATGAGGAGTTTTCTGTCTGACTCTCTTCAATGTCACATTGATTGGACTTTCGTCTGAGCTTCCCAAAACAGTAAAGATTAGCGCATATGCCGACGACATATGCATATGGGCATCTGGTGCTACGCGTCCGCAACTGCCTGCGTGTCTGCAACGTGCAGTGAAAATCCCAGCCAAGTACTTAGGACGTCAAGGCCTCACACTTTTCCATTGAAAAAATGTGCAGTGCTTGCATTCACGCGCAAACAAATGAGTAAATACCCGATAGTCGCTAAAGGAAGTGATACCTTACGTAACACACCACAAGTTCCTCGGTGTAACCATAGACCGTGAACTATCCTGGTCAAGGCACGTCACTGCACTGAAGTCAAAGCTGAAGAGTTTTGTCCGTGTGATTCGGGTGGTGGCAGGAGCAAGATAGCGCCCGTCGGAATCGTCTCTTCTTCAATTGTACCAAGCCGTGATCGTAGGCTGTATAAGATACAACATGCCGGTGCTCTCGAACATGAGGCCCAGCTGTGTGCGGACGTTAGAGAGCATACAAGCTCAAGGATTGCGCAAATTCTTCGGCCTACCACGCTGCACCTCAACCAATGCAACCATCGCGGAAGCTCGGGCTTATCCCATCAATGTATATATGCTCTGCGAACTTCTTCGAGTGGACCCACGCTTGTTGACCCGACATAGGCAACACCCCCTATCATTACTCCCTGCCACACACCCAAACTGCAGTTTTTCAAGAACTACACTGCGTCATGAGAACATTCTGTCATTTAGATTCTCTTTACCATGCATTCCTAAAGCACCTCCGTGGGTCCTGCCTAACCACTTGTTAAACTACAAATCACTGGGATTACGAGGAAGTTATGTGTTTCATTCATTGGCCTTAAGCAACTTAACCTATCGCACATTTTTACAATATACGGTGGTACTTCACCCGTGTATACCAATCAGTCTGTTACCCCATGGGCTTCCGCCGCAGCCTTTGTCATCCCGAAAATCACCATCACTCGACGGTTTAAATTACACCACAAGTCCACTTCAACTGCCGCAGTACTTGTTGCTATCCGCGAGGCAATACGATTCCTTGCAGAAGAGCGTCCTCGCACATGGACTTTATTTTGCCACGCCAAACCGGCTCTTCAAGCCATTGAGTTTGCTATGGGACAAGGCCCTTATTAAATTTTAGCTCTCGAAATCGCAAAGCTTCTCGACATTGCGACAAAAAGCGGCCACCATGTCACCTTTCAGTGGATACCTGCACTCTGTGGCATGATAGGAAATTAACAAGCGGACGCTGAAGCTAAAATTGCTGTAAATAATGCGCGAGAAGTAAGCATTGCGTTCTCACAAACAGACACGAATGCTCTGCTTCGGTGCGTTATGAGCAACTCTACGCTTCAGCACTGGACCAATCCAGATTGACGACACAGTCGATTGCACAGATGGGACCCAGAAATGAACATCCGCATACCTCATAAACTGAAGTTGAGTATAATGAGTGTGATACGCCGGATTTGTCTTGGCGTTGCACTCACGAGGCGTTATACGCATATCATCGGCTGTAGTGACATTGGTCCCAACTGCGATCACTGCCAAGCGCCAGAAAAACTTGAACACATATTTCGCTCATGCCCAGCGTACGCGCCAGAACGGCAGAGCCTTATTTGTACTATTCAACGAGTGGCTAAAAGACCAATATCTGACGAGGTTGTATTAAGTCCTTGGCCTGACGCCAACAGCGCAGCTTTGGTCGTCTGAGCGACTATAGCCTTCCTTCAAGCCGCTGTACTCGACGCACGACTCTAGTATGACCTCAACCTGACGGACATGTATATACGCACCTGCTTATCTTATCATCATCATTCATGGCTCTTTTTCTCCCCCCCCCCCCTTTCCCAGTGTAGAGTAGCAGGCCAGATCAAACTAACGCTCAAACCGACCTCTCTGCCTTTCCTCAAATAAATCTCTCTCCCTCTTTATCAATCTAAGGAAGATGATTCTCAAATCCGTCTACGTCTCCGGTATGGCGCGCAAGGGATATTACCTCTGCCGGACGCCCCTGTAGGTGCCCTACAATATCACGATGCTGGAGGGGACAATCAACCTATGCCTAATTGAGCTGGCGCACCCCGAAGAAGCGGAAAGAGCCCAGGGATTAGACTAGGTCTGCATCAACGATCCCCTACAAGTGAACCACCTGTAAACACTGCAGCAGTGGACGTTGATGTGAACGAGACGCGCTACCTTGACATCAGCCCCGGTGAGAACAAGGTGCCCGCCAGAGCCTTCTGTACGACGAATACACAGAACTGTTCTTTCCCCCGATGTACCCGGGGCTGCCGCGGCGCATCTGTCAGGATGTGGCCCTACGGTCTTCGACATCGCCCAGAGCCAAAGACCACCTCGGTGTCGTGCCATGCCACGTCCTTGTCATGGTGATGAAGGTTCTGTGGTTCCACATTCGCACGGGGCTCGCCGTCACCTCCCGGAACTGCGATTTGACGATAAACATAACGTAGAAGCTGCTGAAACACGAACGCTTCGCCGAGGAGTGCGTGAAATCGGTTTTTGCCTTCTTTCGAGGAAACCCAAACTCTGTCTGTACCTGTACGCAACAAGCGAGGCATTTTCACCATGAATCGGCAGCTCGGACAGCCTACCCTCTTCCATGTTCCAGTTGCACGACGGGCGCCTCCTGATAGTCATCGAGAGCATCAAGGAGCCCCTGGAGGAGCACCGCCACGCGTTCGCCGAAATGCACGCTTTCGGCAAAGTGGAAATAGTGAACAACCACGATGTCGTGTGTGCCCTCTACTTTGATAAGCTGGTTGACACCATCATAAAGGTGCCGCAGTTGATAAATACCTGGGCCCTTCTGGAAAGCACCGAGTCATAGACTACTTCAAGCGAATTTAGATTCAGCACAGAAGGAGGGTCCATGCGCACATGCTCATTTAGCTCTACGAGGCGCCCAAAGAGGAGCTCGGCGACAACGTGCCCCATTTAGTCACCTTAGTCGATTCGCTCATGATCCTAGACACTAATCTCCTCGAGCAGGAGTGGTGCGAAATTGCTCAACACAATTTCACTTGATACAAGCGCAATTGGCTCATGAATGTGTGCGGATTGCACGCACTGTTTTGGCCAACAAGGAAGACGCACGCGCTCACGCCCACGCTGAAGCACTTTGGTAACACGATCGATCCTGAGGTGCTGCGCGCAGTGTTCCAGGACAGGCGCCAATGGCTCGAGGAAGTTGACTACGACTCCTTAGAGGACGTTTTGACCCGCAACGGCAGCCGCTACGAAGAGGTCTGCCTCAGGGTCTTGAAGGCGGAGGTCAACAGGCCGACCATGTTTCTGAAATTGGAGCCGTGCCAAAAGTTTGTGAACGCCTTCAGCCCCTGGATCGCCTCTGTATTACGATCGAACATGGACATTCAGCTCACTGAGGGCACGTACTCGTGCGCCGCGTACGTGGTGGACTACATGAAAAGGGCGAACCGCGGTTTATAAAACCTGTCCAACGTGATCGCAGACATCAAACAGCAGCACCCTGACCTCGGGCTCGACAAGCTGGTGGCGGAGCGTGGCGTGCGCGTCCTGAACGGCGTCGAGATGAGCAGTCAGGAGGTCAGGTCGATTCTTCTTCGTCTAGGCATCTCTGAGTCCAGCCATTATCGATAAAAAACTCTGACATTATCACATTATCGATGAACGAGTATTGTCGCGTTGTCGTGACTGTAAATAAACAAGCACTGTGAAATGGTGATTTTAGAATACAACATTTTATTGAAGAAACTTCTGCCCACAGATTCAAGCCACACACAGAGAAACTACGATAGTGACAGGCACAGTAGCCAGTCTTAATCTGAACGGACTGGTCATTCTCTCTTCATTCTGGGGTTTTACGTGCCAAAAGCAGTTCTGATTATGAGGCACTCCGTAGTGGAGGGCTCCGGAATAATTTACACCACCTGGGTACAACACAAGCACACGGGCGTTTTTGCATTTCGCCTCCATCGAAATGCGGCCACCGCGGCCGGGATTCCATCCGGTAACCTCGTGCTCAACAGCGCAATGCCTTAGCTAACCCAGCCAATGCGGCGGGTAACGGACGGGTCCAGTCCGTCCGTTATTTATGCAGGTATCACGGTACATGCTACAACAATTAGGCAATCACTTACATTTCATAATATGCGACCGTCCTGGTGTTGCGCGGGCAATCATTAGGTGTTTTTTCTACCAAGAATTGGTGACAACACTCAACAATCGTTGTGTAACGTAGGCGCGTGATGCGCCGAACGATAACTATATAAGAGGGATAGTATGGTGAAAAATGGTCACCGACCAAATTATGCGAGATCCAATATTTTAATTTCATGTTATGTTACCTACCATACGTGTACGGCTATATATCATATGCATTTCTTGCCAATTCTCATACACCTCCTCCGTTGCACTTTTAGGCAAACCACGATGTACTTACTGGGTGCCAATATGGGCTTTAGGAAACTGGAACTGGCCATGCGATCACAAGTTTGTTCATGGTTGTCACAACCCGGAGCGTTTTATTATCCCCAACCTTAAGAACGATTGCCGCTTTCCGAAAAATGAATGAAGCAGGAGGAAACGTTTACCTATCACCACAGGTTTTCAAGCTGCTCAAATTACTGTACTCATTGAATACAAGAATAAAATTATTATTAGCCTTGCTTTTCTTTTTAGAAACTTTCGATGGACTATTTCTGTTTTTGCTTTGAAAACATAGTCGCTATATTCACTAACCTGCACGCTGGAATGTGTAGGTTTTCTTGAATACTTATGTACTGATATGTCCCGACGTCAGTGTTGTGCACGTTCCTCTAAAACAGGAACGCAAGCTCGTTCCTCGTTCCTACACAATTTTGAAACGAGTTCCCGTTACAAGTTCCTTTAATGCGAAAGGAACGCGTTCCAGTTACACTTCGAACATTGGAACGTGTTGTTGCATTAACACTGCATTTGATTTTTAAATAAAATACAGTGTCATAATCCTGAGGTGAAATAAAGTGAGCAATTTAAAACACCTCGAACTACGTATATTATATTAACTTGAACATCGCCGGCTGCGTGTTATCTGGAGGTAAAAATAATCCCAAAAAACGCTCCTAGACAATTTTTTTCAGGGAGCACCAGGCATACTCCATACACGTCTAACTGCAATTTTGGTGCTAGTCAATTATTGAAAACCAGGATTGGTCGAAAGGGTCATGACGAATGCGAGTCACGTGAGGACTAAAAATTTTCGAGAAGTCCCTCGAGTGGCGCTGCGATCTTGACGTCATCGTTCCCCTGCGGGCTGGCATGCCGGCATGGAGGAAAGAAACTACAGGACGTGACAATCTTGAAGCATAGTCATTAAAAAAATACAGCGGAGAACTCACGAAAAAAAAAAATCACCGCTAACCAGCGACGCTCAAACGTGCGGCCTCGGTGTATCTGGCTGGGTTAATCCCGACGGTTCATTAAAGTATTTCTGAAATATTATTTACGTCTTTGTGTTTCTTAATGAGGTTACACACACGTTCGGCTGCGACAGAGAGCACAAAGTCACTAACGGTATGCCCGCAGACTACCGTTGCCGCTTGCGTTCGATGTCTCGAGTTTGCGCGGCGGCGTGGTTAGCAGCGTTCGCCCGCCCATTGCCGCTTGCGATTCTTCGAAATTAAATTGCTTCAAAATTAAACATGTCCGTAACGGATGGAAAGGAATGGCTCATACCCCCTTAAGCAATGGCTCATAACGCGGCCTCACCATTACGACGACAGAAGGGAAGTGAAATTCTGCGCTGGAATGATGAGCGGCAACGCAGCTTGCTCTGGAAGAAGACGACGAACGCGGGAGCAGTGGCGCGAGCGCGTGCCGAGCGCGAGCATGAGAGAAACCTTAGGGGCGCCAACGAGCCAGCTGGGGACACGCAAAGTAAGTGGCGAAACCGAGAAGTCTCCGAGGTAATGTAGTGCAGATCGAAGAAGGCTTCCACCTGGGCGAACTAAACCTCCAAGTTTTTGCGCCAGAACGTGAGCAGGTAGAGTTAGAGGGTTGCGATGTCTTGTGGGCGTGAAGCAGCGTCAGGCGGAAGGTTGCCTGAGGGCGGTAGGTTGCTGGGGTCTGCCATCTCTTAGTCCGGAGTCACCATTCAGCGGGAACCTAATGGTCACAGCTGAGCACCAGGAGAAGAGGTCCAGCGTTGCAGGCTTATAGAACCGGACAGCGGCTGCTCATTGTTGAGCATCGAGGACCACGTGACATCAGCCAAACCTACTTAAGCGCGCAGCATTTTGGCTTCGTGGGATTCGGAGCCGGCGCGCTGGCTGACATGCAGCTAACACCACTGTTGGTTATGCTTGTGTATCGAGCATGCGCCGCCCATCTTTATTCGCCTGGTCTTTTGCAGCCGGTACTAAGATGGTACCAATTCTTGGTGCCATCCAGTACCAAGAATTATATACGGGTTGTACAGTATTCAGTGCAGCCAAGCTACTTTCATTCGAAGTAGATGAAAAAGATACAGCGGCTCTTCGATAACTAGCGATAAAGTTAGAAGGGCCTTGCAAGACATGACCCGTGGAACAGGTGCTGGATAAGATGGAATAACAGTCGATTTAATCAAATATGGAGGTGAGATCACGCTTGAAAAACTTGCGGCCCTTTATACGCAATGCCTCACGACTTCAAGAGTGCCATGCAGAGAGCTCGAAGAACGCCAACACTATACTAATCCATTAGAGAGGAAACGTTAAAGAATTGAAGCATTATATATTCGGATCCGGCACGCTGGCTGAAATGCAGCTAACACCACTGTTGGTTTTGCAGGTCCTTATCGCAATCGGATCAACGATCCTGCTCGACGCAGATGGCGAGCGGGCACTGCCAACACCACCCGGATAGCACAAGGCCTGCACACTCCGATCAATGATGTCATGCTACCTGGCCCGAAATTTCCCTTGCCAAGGATGGTGTGACAAAAACGGTGACGTCAAAATCACTGTTGCTTATGCGGGAGCATCCCCATTAGATTCTATGGCAGACAGGCTAGGTAGCATGACTTCATGGATTGGAGAGTGCTTAGGCCTTGTGCTATCTAGGTGGTGTTGGCACTCCTCCCGCTATCGCCGAAACCGTCTTCATCAAGCGAAATGATATGGGCCACGGCGACAACCAAGTTCAACAGCGGATTGCCAGTTATCACCTGTTTACATCACCGTTTGGATGAGGCGCTCGTCGACGACGACCTACCAGTCATTGTTGAGCATCGAGGACCAAGTGACATCAGCCTAACCTACTTAAACGCGCAGCACTTTGGCTTCACGCGATTCGGAGCCGGCACGCTGGCTGACATGCAGCTAACACCACTGTTGGTTATGCGGGTTAGTACTTACTATCCAATGCAACTTCATGGTCCGCTATGTGCGTTGCCGGCTCCCCCCATGATAAGTGCTACTGCGCATCATCGCAGACGAATGTGCGCACGATTGTCGTGTCGAAATTTCCGCCTCTTTGTGAATCGAGTGTTCTACTTGATTCGTCTTTTGTAACTATCGGGCGATGTCGAGCTTAATACTGGACCTCTCACCGAAGCACCAATTGAGGTTCTTAAAGGTATACAGACTGGTCAGGTAACAATCATGACCAAGCTTGATACCATCGATACCAGGTTAGCCAAACACGAGGTCATGCTGGGGGAAGTAAACAGTGGCACGGCCGCTGGATAAAAAAAAAAGTGCGGCCTGCCGCGTCGGGCGCGCTGCTATGGGAGCGAACGTGACGGCCGTAGTTGGATTGTCGGCCGCTTGGTTGCGCCGAACGGCGCTAGCTGAGGGGGATGGAACGCTTCGGCTTGCACGCGCGACGGCGTTCCAAGCGCGTTCCTAACGCATTTGCCATGACGATGCCAGACAACAGACCCCGGCGTGTGGCGCCGCGGCGGATCACACCTTTTTCGATGCGCGTGACAGGCCGCACCTTTTTTTTTTTTTTTTTTTTTTTTTTTTTTATCCAGCGGCCGCGACAGTGGGCATGGTGTAACCGAGGAAGGGGTTGAAACAATAATTAAATTAGTGTCGGATCGAGCAAATTGAATAACATTACTTGAACAACAAGTATATGACGTGCGAAACAAAAAATTGCCGCGTATCTGCGTGCTTCGCTGCAAATGTCGTCGAAAGACGATAGTCTTCTGCCGGCTGTACTACATGAGTGCTGGTCTGATCCGCGGCCACCCGTGATGCTGTTCTCGTACCATTTCCGTCCTGGCATGATAAATGCAATGGAGGTTTGTTTGAACAGATTTCATTTTACCGCATTATTTCATCAAGCGGCCATTTATGTTTTGCCCTGCCTCAGACAGCGCTTCCCTTATGTTGAATCGGCCGCATCTGGCTGGCATTGATAAAATTGAGGAGGCGCTGCGTGAGACATGGACGCCATCTGGCAATACATCGGGAAACATGAGCTTGTGCAGAGGGTTTCCTTCCTCCATGGCAGAGGGCTTCGAAGCGACGCGCCCTCGCGCCCTTTGACGTGCCTTCGCATCGCTCCGGAGGAAAGACCTGAATGCCAAATTATTCAACAAGGCCCAGCTCTCAGACACAGGTCAGCTCGTCTAGTACGTTATCCGAACCTCCTGGCCAATTTCTGTTCTGATCGGACCAACATATTGTGAGTTTCAGTAGTTTTGTCACGGACCTGGCAGGGCGCCCAGCTAGCCCTAAACGCTGGGAGTGTACGCCTTCCGTCAAGTAAGCCAAAGGCCCGGACTCCTGCAGGCAACAATGGCTCCAAAATTTGTCACCGACGCTGATGGATGGACTACCCGAGCATCAAAACGTTCCCAAGGTACGCAGCACGTTGCAACGCTTATTTTGCGTCCGCCAACTGGCCTTTTCCTACCTCAATGGAGCCCACGAACGCTTCACGACGCGCTGAGCGTCTCAGCGGCCCTGACCGCTACAGAGGCTCGCGCCGCTACAGTAGACATCAAAAATGAAAAGAACTTGGCTATAATAAGCAGTGATGACCCTTCGGCGACGGAAAAGCTCCAGCGTATTAACGAAACCACCCTTAATGGCAAAACTTACCCAGTCCACATCTATATCGCATCGCCCCACAACTCGTCCAGAGGAGTAATTCACAACGTGGAACTGAACACCCCAACCGAAGAACTGATGCGAGAACTCCGAGCCCCCAATTATGAAATTATTGCGGCTCGTATGATGGGTAAAACATCCACTGCAATCATAACTTTCAAGGGCTCGCATGTACCACGCCAGGTCATCTTCGGCGGAGGTGTATACCGCTGCGTCCCTCACCGACCCAAGGCGCAATTTTGCTCAACATGCTTTGCTATAGGCCACAGATCAGACGTCTGCCGTGACAGTGGAAAACCAAGGTGCAGAACATGTGGAAAAACGGTCGGGGATCCTGTAGATGATCATGACTGCAAACCCGGCTGCCCTAATTGTGGCAAGGACCACAAGGCCGACGACCCGACTTGTGAAGTGCGACAAGCAGCTGATAAAGCGGTCAGAGAGGCGGCCTACCTGAAGCGTTTACAACAACGTGAGGACGACAAACAAACGAACACAGTCACCATCGCAAGCCGAAGCCCAAGCCCAAAACGGAACTCCGACAACATATCGACAGACAGAAGCCGTCAACAGTCCCGGGGCCGCTGTCCATCCAGGGGCCGCAGTCCATCCAGGGGCCGCAGCCGATCCAGGGGCCGCAGCCTATCCAGGGGCCACGGCCAGTTCGGGGTCCCCAGCCAGTCTGGGAACTACAGCAAGTCCGGGAGCCGCGTCCAGTCCGGGGACCGCAGCAGGCCCGGAGGACGCAACCAGTCTCCGGATCACAGCCAGACCCGAGGCCAACAACAAGAGCAACCCACAATCCAGCAAAACGTGAGTCAGTCATCCGGCACCTTCCCTTCCCTCACCCTCACCTCTGCATCTAAAGTTCAGTCACGAGCTCAGAAAGTAGCCAGGGATTATAAGAACGCCCTACTTCAACTCGCAGATCAATTCGAACGTCAACACTAGCTTCACAATCACTAGAGCCTACCGAGGAAATGGACATGCAAGCAGAAGCACACCCACCTGAAGCCACACTATTAAGTGACACAGCACAACCCCTTGCACAAGTAGAGCCAGCGTCCCTGCAACCAGCGATGAAAAAGGCTAAATACCATAGCACAGCCTTACAAAACCTTGAAGCCCAATTTCAGCAACTAAAGGACGAAATGAAAGAAATGCAAACCAATCTAGAGGCCAAGATAGCTGAACAGGTTGCTGCCCAAGTTGAAGCGGCGCTAAAAACATATACTCAACAAATAATGAGCCAAATGCGATCCCTGTTCAACGAGCTACTAAGCAACCAGGCTGAGGCAATGGTCTCCAAACAAGTACATGCTGCGATGGCCGCATTACCGCGCCCTGAAGAGTGCGATCGACCCAAAGCACGTCGATCTACCAGCGTAACGCGACCCACTCCTTACCCTACAGCGGGCACTCCGCAGAATCATCAATAGAACAATGGCGCAAAATCTGGTGGTGTGGCAGTGGAACTGTAGAGGGATTCCTCGAAAACGCGGCCTTCTCACGCAGTACATTGCCGCTCAAGATCGTCGACCAGACATTCTCCTTCTCCAAGAAACTAACCAACCACCTCACGTTACAGGCTATACGACGTATAGCCATAATTCGACACTGGCCATTCTGATTCGCAAAGATATAGCGGCAAATATTGTCCACAGCACGGAACAGAGCCTCACGGTACGCGTCTTCCCAACTAAGATAGACAAGAGGAAGGCACACCCCCAGCTATTTATCACGAATATCTATAGCCCGCCCAAACAGAAAGTAGACTTCTTCAAGGAGGTTGCGAATCTGCGGCCAACGAAATATTTCGATCATCTAATAGCAGGCGATTTCAACGCACCACACACGTCATGGGGATACACAAAAACTCCCCAAAGGATCCGCGCTACTACACCACATGCAACAGGCCCAGCTAACTCTACTTAACGAGACCGACTCCCCAACGCGGCACGGAAACTCCGTAGAAAGAGATACCATGCCCGATCTCGCCTTCATTAAAGGACGACTGTCAGCGCAATGGGTTAACACGCACGATACGTTAACGAGTGACCACACCCTCATACAGATATTTCTGCAAGTCAAAGGATTCCCAAAGCGCCAGCGCAAACATCGCCTCACGGACTGGGATGAGTTCCGCAAGCAACATGAAGACTTCCAAGACATGAACCTGAAAGATTGGGTAGAGATGCTCCGGCAACGAATCCAGACTCACACGAAGGAGATCATAGAGAAATGGGAACAACCCAGCACGGATAAACATCTCCTTCATCTCTGGGAAGCACGGCATGCCCTCATTAAGAGATGGAAAAGAAATAAGCTCAATCGGAAACTACGCTCACGCATTAATAAGGTCAACGAGGAGATCGTCGACTACACTGAACACCTCACTCGTGAGCAGTGGCACGATACGTGCAACAAGCTCAACGGCACACTGAATATGAGCTCCACATGGAACCTCATCCGATCACTCATTGACCCAACCCAGACAAAAACGGAAACGTCCCATAAGCTCCGCAAGCTGCTAGAAACATTTGAGCAGACCGACGAACTATTCGACGAGCTTAGAGCAACACACGTTGCGGATCGAGCTCAACCACAATATGCAGACTACGCAAGCGCAGAGCCAGAAAATGAGAGCCTCATTGGCCCCATCACAATGGCGGAATTACAGCGTGCCCTAGCAGAAGCAAAGCCGAATAAAGCACCAGGACCAGATCTAATTACGACAACACAGCTTCGCAACCTTACAGAAGCCGATCATGCGTACTTACTTCAGCAAATGAACAATATATGGGACACGGGCTGCTTGCCAGAAGAATGGAAGACAGCCAGCATCATTTTCATTCCAAAGCCTGGCAAGCCCCAAGCCATAGCGAATCTGCGTCCAATATCGCTAACATCATGCGTCGGTAAGCTGATGGAGCGTATCGTGCTTAACAGACTTCTTAGTCACCTTGAGAAACGCCAACACCTACCCTATAATTTGATTGGATACAGGCATCACTTATCTACTCAAGATGTCCTGCTGCAGCTCCACGAAGAAATCACGAAGGAAACAAGCAGCGCTCAACTTAAAGCCATTCTTGCTATCGATCTCAAGAAAGCTTTTGATTATGTTGACCACGATGCTATACTGCAAGAGCTCGAAGCTACTGGCTGCGGGACAAAGCTTTATAATTATATAAGGGACTTCCTACGGAGTCGCACATACACGCTACGAGTAGGCGACACCACCTCACAACAGTATCCCCATCCGCAGAGAGGTATCCCGCAGGGTTCAGTGATCTCGCCCACACTCTTTAATCTTGCCATGTGCGTGATCCATAGAGCACTGCAAGACATCCCCGACATCAAATATGCGATCTACGCAGATGACATTACCATCTGGATCAAGAGGGGCTCGCCAGGACACATCCAAGAAACTCTCCAACAAGCAATGAACAGGGTACATGAGGCTGCTCAGACCATTGGCCTTAGATGTGCGCCGGAAAAATCTCAGTTGCTACTGGTTTACCAAAAAAGATGGCAGCCGCCCACAATACAAATTGTAAACGACGGCGTGTCGATTTCTCAACCGAACTGCATTAAAATACTCGGTCTCCATATCCAGAAAGATGGAGGTCCGGCTGCGACGGTGCAGCACTTGCTCAGGCAGGGAGAGCGGGTGCTGCACATGATGCGTAGGGTCTCCAACCGAACCAATGGAGTGAAGGAGGCTGATATGCTGCAACTACGAAACGCACTAATTATGTCGCGCCTGCGGTACCATCTGCCCTATACCAATCTCCGCCAACAAGATATCAATCGGCTTGATGCTCTCATCCGAAAGGCGACAAAGCTGGCCATCGGCATACCGTTTAGTGCCAGCACTAAGCTCCTCCTTGACATGGGTGCCCATAACACGGTGGCGGAACTAATCAGTATTCATCGCCGTCGCCAAGAACTCCGTTTGCAGCACACAAGTCAAGGCAGGCACATCCTCCATAGCATCGGTCACCATCCACGAGCTTCGCGTACTGTGGACACGCGCCCAATACCACCAAAACAACTGGAACTCCTTACCATAGCTCCACTGCCTCGCCACATGAATCCCGAACGAGACAAGGAGAGGAGACGCCAGAGAGTTGCCTACTTCAAGAAGTATACGGCAAGATACACTGAGGGCATCTACTTCTACGCTGATGCTAGCGTTGGGGAATATGGCTCCGCTATAGCAGTCGTGAATAATAACCTCCAAACTATACAGACGGCGGTACTTCCAGAGACAGATACGACCTTAGCGGAGCTGACGGCCATCGCAATAGCGATCAAACATATGCCCCCTAGCAACTCAGCCTACCCACGAATCATATTTACCGACTCCATGGCGGCTTGCAGAAAATTGTTGCACAACGATGTCCCGGCGTACATTTCCGCACTTATGCAAGAGCACCTACAGGAGCCTTTAGAAATCATCTGGATACCTGGTCACGACGGGATGCCGGGAAATGAAAGAGCTAATCAGCTCGCCTGCGACACTCTGAACCAGGCGCCCGACATTCCGCAACCAGCCCAGACGACAAGGTGGGCTCCTCTGCTTCTGCGGCCTTATCAAGATGCAAGGCGAAAGTTTCCTAAGCTTAGCAAAGAGCTCACCCGTGATCAGGGTGTACTCATCCGTCAGGCCCAGAGTGAAACACTCCCTACGCCAGCTCGAATGCACCTCCTCCGCGGGCTATTACCTGAGGATCCCCACCCTGCCGACACTGTGGCGAACACCCGAACACATCCCATATCCTCTGGTCCTGTGGACCGCCCCCACCTCCCCTGCCTGCCCCTACAAATATTTCCCTTAAACCCCATGCCGGGTGGCTGACAGAAGCCACCAGCACCGACGACCAACGGTACCTTGCGGCGTTTATCGGTGCTGCACTGAAGAATGCCGCAAGCGAGGCTCTGGACTGAGGGCTTTTTCACCACCCCACCCAACATGAAAATAAAGTGTTTCTCTCTCTCTCTCTCTCCATGGCAGAGGACGCTCGTCGGCGCGCAGTCGGGGAACGTCGTTCGTAGGCGCGCATAGCATGGCATTTTCAGCGCAGCTTAAGAAACTAGGGTCTTTAGAGTTACGTATCTATGTATTTTATATTAAAGGAACACACCTCCTAATACTTACCTAGTGATGTTGCGCCTCAGATATGCGTAATATTTACTTTGTGATCGATAACGTTCACAAGTATGCACAGCCGTACCAGTTTAAGTAGTGTGGGCGGTAAGCAAGTGGTCCAACTTTGGCCGGGTGGCTAAATCGGGTGACAGACAGACAAACAGACAGACAGACAGACGGACAGACCAAATTTTCAGCGTTTAAGTTCCCCAAGAAAGACTATCGTCTTTAAAACGTCGATCTCTGAAACAGAAGTCGCAGGCTTAATCTTGTCTTCTATGGAATAGGCGACGGAAACCATTCTGCAACGTGGTTTCAATCAGAAAACTTGGTTAAAAGTATTTGCAAAGGCAATTTGCAGGCACAAATGGGAATCACCTAGCGCAAGACATGGGTAATTGGAGATCACAGGGAGAGGCCTTCGTCCTGCAGTGGAAATAAATATAGGCTGGTGATGATGATATGCAACGCTGACCTGGGGATCGAACTGAATTCGATACAAAGGGCACACCATGTGGTCGTTAGAACGATAGGTTCAAAAGGCCAGTCCTAGTAAATTGTGCTTCATATAAGGATAAACAGGACGTCCTGTCAAGTTCTAATTAGTTCAAGGGGCACCCTACAGTGTGGATCAGGATTATTCATCCGAGATCTGAGATATACGGAAGCGTCTGTGGGAATACGCAAAAGTTAAAGAAGCGGACAGCAATAACAACGTAAAGCTAAACTTCGACAAACTCGTTATTAACTGAAAGACCTTCACGTGGGACAAAACAAAATAATGAAGTTGTTCCATTCAGGAAAAATTGATGCAATAGAAATAAAAAGAAGCAATATGCCGTGACCTCGTTGTTGTCGTAGTAAGCTTTGGAAGTATAATCAACAAAGTCGATGAATTCGCTGGTTTGATAGAGTCCGTTAAGGCTGACATCGTTTTGGGCACAGAATCGTGGCTGAACCCGTATATCGCGGATAGTCAAGTATTCCCGAAAGAATTCATTGCTTATCGGAAGGACAACCCTCTCCTCGGTGGAGGGGTGTTTTTGTTCATTCACTCTTCTCTTAAGTCATTTATGCTAGATATTGATACCGACGATGTTGAATCAATTTGGTGCTCAGTCACCCTACCTGATAACTCCTCGTACGCTCTTGGATCATTCTACCGACCACCGAATGCAGATTTAAAACCGTTACAATATTATTATGACATTGTTTCGGAGGCATCTCGGCAGCCTATTTTGTTTGCGGGTGATTTAGCTTACCTGACCTGGAATGGCTAGAAGGCAATTGTGTATGCAAAGTTGACAGCCGTAATAACTTAGAAATGAAAAACATTGTAAACACCTTCGGACTATTGCAGTATGTCAATGCTTCAACTTGGAATAGTAACATTCTGGACCTTTTGTTCTGCAGCTCACCTAACTTTATTACCTCGGTTCATATAATACCAGGAATAAGCGATCATCATGCTATCGTCGCAAACATTCAAACAGATATTAACAGATCAACATCACCCACATCAAGGGAGTTTTTTCCTTCGAAAAAGGTGATTATTCTAGTACATCTCAGGAGCTCCTCGATCACTTGCCGGTTTTTGAATGTCTTGCTGAGGATTACGACATTAATGAATTATGCCGGCTATTTAAAGATAAACTGCTTGAGCTCACGGACAAATGTGTTCCGAGAATCGATTTCAGCAGTCTCAAAAAACGTAAGAAACCCTACCCTGGCTGAATTCGCGTATTCTCAGAATAATTAAAAAATAAAGAGAGCATTTAATGGATACAACATAACTACAAGTATTAATCACATAAATAAGTTATCTGAGGTAACACGGGAGTGTACGTTTGCTATAAAAAATACGAAGAAAGAGTACTTTAAGACACTGAATGACAGAATGAAAACTAATCCTAAACATTTTTGGAAGTTAAAAGAATGCGGATCAGATTTTGTAGGAATAAAGGAAATTGTTTGTAATCAACAACTAAGTACATTTTTTTCATTATGGGGTTTTACGTGCCAAAACCACGATCTGATTATGAGGCATGCCGTAGTGGGGGACTCCGGAAATTTGGAGCACCTGGGGTTCTTTAACGTGCCCCTAAACCTAAGGACATGGGTGTTTCCGCATTTCGTCCCCATCGAAATGCGGCCGCCATGGCCGGGATTCGACCCCGCGACTTCATGCTCAGCAGCCCAACTCCATAGCCACTGAGCAACCACGGCGGGTAACAACTAAGTACAGACGATACCGAAAAGACAACGTGCTTGGATACATACTTGAATACATACTTTCAATCTGTCTTCCTACCTGAATGCAACCATAGCCCTACACCCCATGCAACACACTTTCTTTAATGGAACAAGTTGAATTAAGCGTTAGAGGCATCGAAGCACTCCTAAAGAACATAGATGAAAACAGAGCAAACGCTCCAGGTGGTATATCTCCACGTGTACTAAAGCGGTGTGCTACAACTATCTCGATGTTCCTTTATTTAATCTATGTGCAAGTACATATACATGCACCTACATACACCTACATACAAGTATCTAGGTGTCACGTTGTCATCTGACTACTCATGGTCTGCTCATGTGGACGATGTCATTGTAAAAGCTGGTCGTGCACTCAATTAGATTCAGAGGAATTTGAAATGTTCACAGCCAAACTAAAGAAAACTGCTTACTTAACATCTGTGAGACCGATTTTAGAATACATCTGTGCCATCTGGGACCCCGCGCAAATAAACTTGATTCATCAACTGGAAAGAATACAAAACCGAGCTGCTAGGTTCGTCCTGGGGCTGTATGGGCGAAGAGAAAGTTGTACTGAAATGAAACACGAATTGAATTGAGAACTGCTTTCCTCTCGACGGAAAAAGTTGAGACTGAAGTTTTTACATCTCATATTTAAGAATAAGACTGGAATTAGCTGTGAATGATATTTGAAGCAACCACATTAGGTTTCTAGGCGTAATGACCATTCTTTTAAAATCCGCGAGTACCGTGCCAGGACAAACTTGCTTGTGGATTGCTTTTTTGTCAAAACTATTTTGCAGTGGAATGAGCTGTGTGAAGGGCAAGTGTGCTGTACGAGTGAAGATTTCTTTTTTCCCCTCCTGTAACCCCCCTACTATAACGCATTCGGGCAATGCGGGGTAATTCTTCGATAAAGAATAAAGACCCATTAGCTTGCATTCAGTATTGTATAAAATATTCACAAAGATAATTTCCAATAGAATAAGGTGAACACTTGAATTCAGTCAACCAAGATAACAAGCTCGCTTCAGGAAGAGATATTCTACGATGGATCATACTCATGTCATTACTAGAAGGACATTTACAGAAGAATAATATTGTGTTATAGTGCATACAGCAGACATTGCCAAATCCTGACTGGTAGCTTACCACTATCGTTGAAAAAAAATTGTAGAATCATTGCATTCCACCGGTGCTAATATATGGGGCAGAAACTTGGAGGTTAACAAAAAAGCTCGAAAACAAGTTAAGGACCGCACAAAGAGTGGTGGAACGATAAATGTTAGGCCTAACGTTAAGCGACAGGAAGAGAGCGGTGTGGATCGGAGCGCAAATGGGGATAGCCGATATTCTAATTGACATTAGGATAAAAAAATGGAGCTGGGCCGGCCATGTAACGCGTATAAAGGATAACCGATGGACCATTAGAGCAACAGGATGGATACCAAGAGAAGGGAAGCGCAGTCGAGGACGGCAGAAAACTAGGTGAGGTGATGAAGTTAGGAAATTTGCAGACGCAAGTTGGAATCAGCCAGCGCAAGACGGGGATGATTGGATATCGCAAGGAAACAATTCGTGCTGCAGTAGACATAAATATGGTCTGATGATTATGATGATGACGTCCACGGCGCCTACTGAGACCGCCGACGTCCCCGCATTCGCGGCGTCGGTGGGTGCTACATATCTATCTATGTATCTATCTGTATAGCTGTCTGTCTGTCTAGCCTCCTACGCGAACCCAGTGACCCAAGTTGTCTACCAGCTTGAGCTACTAAATATGTAGTCATGGTCGTTCCATCTTCGTTATTACAGCTTTGGCTTCTGACTGTTGTCATGCCGTCGTCACCCAGGGGCCTAGGGTGTCTAATAGTTTGTGCCATGAAGTTCTCATACCCTCGTTGCCGTTCAATCATCGTCATTCCTGCTTTGTCATCCTACTATCATCATGCCGTCGTGGTCACGCCATCGTCGCAATACACTCGTAGTCGTCCCATTGTCCTCTTACAGTTGTCATGTCATCGTCGTCATAGCATGTCATCATGCGTTCGTTGTCATAGCGTCGTCGTATTATGGTAGTGGTCGTACCATTGCCGTCATTAAAGCTTCCTCATCACGATCTCGTCATGCTGGCGTCGTCGCGAAGTCGGCGTCATATTATTTTCGTCATGCCGTTGTGGTGACGCTGCCGTTTTACCATCTTACTCGCTTCAGAAACTTCATCACATTGTTATCATGATGTCATCTTTCTACTGGCTTCATGGTTTCATTGACCTCATTCCTTCTTCGCCATACTGGCGCAATCATACATTTATCGTTCAATCGTGATTATGCCACCATTGTCATGTTATTGTCCATGGTCAACACGCCGTTGTCATGTCGTCGTGGCCACCATTGTAGTCATAATGTCACCTGACATGCATTCTTGGCCATTCTACCGCCATCACTTTAGTTTCACCATCCCACTCTCGTCATGTTGTTGTCGTCACACCCTTGTTGTCACGCCATAGTCGTCTGACAGTTTTGGTGAGACAGTCGTCGTCATCCCATTGACCTCATACAGTTGTCATGCCATCACTGTCACTACGGCGTGGTCATGCATTCCTTGTCGTACAACAGTCATGCAACCTTACGGTGTCATCCCACGGTAGTCAGGTCGTCGTTTTCCCGCTATTGCCGCCACGCCGTTGTCTTCGTGTCGTCGTCATGCCGATGTTGTGTTACCATCACCATAACTTGAGAAACCCTGTCTCATTCTCCTTGTCCCATCGTCCTCACGATGCCTTCAGCGTTCCATCGACGCTATTCACTCTTCGTTATTCCGCCAAGCTTAAGCGCGACCTTCGTGAGCGAATGCTGTGCCACAGTAAGCTGATGCAGAAGACAGTAAATGTTGCATATAGCCGAAGCAAGGCCATTCCCAGAATAACCACTAGAGAATTTTAATAAACTTCACTTCAGCAATACGATGCGTCACTACATTGCTTGAATGCTAATGACATTACCGTTGACAGTCAACGTGAGCTGGGCTCTGGCGTAACGTTTACTCAATTTTTGGTAAGAAAGAATTTGCGAATTCACGGCATAGGAGCATATCTCTTTTTCAGTTTTAGACCTTTTCTGATAGGTTGTGTTGGCAAGTATAGTTCCTAGTTAAAAGATTTACACCTACCTCTAATGAAAAATTGAGTTGAGCTCAAAGTAATGAAACTGAGCAATGCGTGGAGTCGCATTATTTTCGAGTCTCCTTCAGATACTGCTGTGCTTCTACTGTGTCAACGTGTCCCGCTACTTTTGCGTTGCCTGAAAGAAAGAAAAAGAGGGACAACTTAGGATCGTATCCGAAAAGTTTTTAAATGTGCCCGCGCAAAGGGCATATAAGCGCTTGTTCAATAACACCACGGCCAGACGTGACAGGTCTAAAAGGTTAGTGTTATCAAACAAACACAAGTCAAAGCCTGGCACTTATATTGAAGGTTACGGAATGAAGATTATGAGCATTGTGTGCCACATTAATCTCCACGTAACCACTGACCTTCAACGCTCAGCAGCTGCAGACCACTTGACGATGTTGTATCTGTCACGTAGCATATGAGACCTCTGGACACAACCAGGCGTCATTATAAATGAATTGGGCAATATTCAGTAAGAGCACCCCATTGAGTGCCACTAGCTTATCGTGCCTGTTTTATGAACTACAAAACGTTACCTAGGCTGCCAGAGACTTTAGCTTGGTGAAGAAGACTGGAGTGGTATAAAAACACTGAAGCAATGATTTTGTCTAGAATTCATAATTTACAAGACCATAGCAAAGTAAAATATTCGTAAAAGGAAAGTGTTACACAAGGTATTTATAATCACAAAATATCCTGGTTGGATTCCAAATTCTCAACTCGCTCCTTTGTGCTAACTGTGAAACAGAGCCACTCATGGTTAAGAAATTCGACCACGGCCAGGCTCAGCCTCGGTGAAAAGTGTCCCGTCTGACAGGTATATAAGAGCAACACAGAGCTATTGCGCAAATCCATGCAGCAGCAAGGTGACGAAACGAGTGGCCTCCTTTGGCGTCTTCACTAACGACCCTTCGGTCACACGTCGCAAGTCAACCGGTCATCTCCACCGGCTTCGCATCGGCACGTGAACAACAGCCCAGCGTCAAATCGGCACTTGCTCCTGCGGGTGGGCCCTGGCGGGAAGCAAATGCACGACCTGGCTTACAAGCAACTCCGTTCCGGCCCAGGACGAGGACGAAGCCGTCGCTGGGGGCAAGTACTTCCAGCACGCTGGTTTCTGCGCCGGAAAGGCGTTCGATTTTCGTGTCGCACTTGGCCCCTTCGACAGGCTTGCGAGGAAATCTGTGCTACGCTGGAAAAAGTTGTTGACAGCAGCAATGTCGACTGCCTAAAGCTCAAAGCGAAGCACGATAGCTACGCTTCCTTCCGGGTCACAGTGAACGAGAACGTCTTCCAAGAAATCAACTCCCCCGCAGGGGCGTCTGCGCAAGCAGGCGTTTGGTGAGTTGCGCCACCACGGACCCGAGCACATGAGGGTTGGACCCTCCCGCGTGTAGCCTTGCGCGGCTGAGCCGTGTCTGGGGAAAGGGGGATCCTGGGGGTTGAGCCGATGCCGGGTGTTCGGACCTTTAAGGCCCCCCGGCAGAGGCAACATACCTCTTCGGCCTCTGCTTCACGTAGACGGCACCCCTGGGCTGACCCACCCAGGGGAAATCGGCAGTTGCCTTTTCCTGTCCTCCTCTTTAATCTTCGTCTTTCTCTCTCACTTTCAATCTATCCTGTCTTCTTTTCACTTCCTTTTACTTCCAATTTCCCAGGCAGCTAGGGTTAACCTTGTGTGGGTAGCCAACCTTGGATATCTCATATTTGGTTATAGTGGCGGTGTACAGCTGGCGTTTCCAGGACCTATCTTTTCCAGGTATTGCAGCGTCCCCTCGTTGGGCTCCATGGTGGGTGGCTGGCGCTGCTGCCGAAACATTCACCTATACTTATGGAACGTTCATTCCCCCCACTCCCTGATCGCCGTCTGAAACGAGGGCGCACCGAAGATGTCTTCCAGTTTTTTGGATGCGAAACGCAGAACTTCCCCCGATTTCATGTTATTCACTCTGAAACCTCAGACAAATCGGTACGAACAATGTCACCTTTCCTTGTCTCAAAGTCTTTGACTAATATTTTTGGACCAGGCTATAAATCATCCAGGATGGCAGGCGGGGATCCCCTCTTGGAGCTCCGTGATGTGAAGCAATATGAGAAACTGCCCAATCTAGTATCATTTGGGGACGCCCAAGTGACAGTAGCCCCACATCGTACTATGAACACCATCCGTGGCGTTGTCTCAGATGACTTAATGGAGCTAACCGAGGCTGAACTCTTGGAGGGCTTCAGTGAGCAGAATGTGATAAGCGTTAAAAGAATTCAAATGAGGCGCGACGGCAAAGAAATTAAGACCAAGCACCTAGCACTTACTTTCGGTTCAAGTGTCCTGCCCGAGTCCATCGAGGCCGGGTGCATCAAACTTCGTGTTAGGCCATACGTGCCAAATCCTCTGAGGTGTTTCAAGTGCCAGCGATTCGGGCACAGTTCACAGAACTGCCGAGGCCGGCAAACTTGTGCTAAGTACAGTGCCAAAGAACATTCCTCCGAAACCTGCAATAACACTCCACATTGTGTCAACTGTGATGGTGAGCACGCCGCATACTCACGGTCATGCCTGTCATGGAAGAAAGAGAAAGAAATTGTTACTATTAAAGTCAAAAGAAAATATCACATTCAAGGAGGCACGTAGGCGGGTATCATACCTGCCCAAGAACACCTTTGCTGATGTGGCGCGTCAGGAGGCAGCGACACAACGGCTTCCGGCGCCTGCCCGGCCCGCAAGCAGCGAGCCGGCAGTGACGCCATCCGCCCCCTCGGCGGCTGCAGCTAGCGCTGCTCCACCAACTCACAAGAAGGGGCCATCGACCTTTGGGCTGGTGGCCTCCAGGGCCTCGTCCCTCGAGGCGAGGCCTTCCCGTCAAACCAACCGCTCGCAAGAGCGCGCGTCCAGCGCCTCGCAAGAGGCGATGGACACAACAACCGGCCAGACGGCGCCTTCAGTGCCTAAGGAGCCACGAGAATCTCGCGATTGCTCCAAAAAAGAAAAAGCCCGCATCACAGGGCCCGACAAGGGCTCTGCAAGTTAAGTTAGTCTCTTGAGCGCGCAGCGCAAAAAAACGCTTTCAACATGAATACACAAATAATACACTGGAACGTCAGAGGACTCCTACACAACCTCGATGACGTCAAAGAAATTCTACACAGGTTTAATCCTAAGGCGCTGTGTGTTCAAGAGACATACCTTAAATCTACACAATCTAACTTTCTCCGGCAATACGCCATTTTCAGGAAAGCCCGAGACGATGCTCTTGCGTCGTCCGGTGGTGTAGCAATAGTTGTAGACAAGTCCGTAGCTTGTCAACATGTACCCCTTCAGACGGCCCTTGAGGCAGTGTCAATTCGGGCAATTCTTTTTAATAAATTGGTCACTGTATGTTCTATATACATACCCCCACACTATATTCTCGGAAAAACTGAGTTTTATAATCTTGTTCATCAGCTTCCAGAACCCTACATACTTGTGGGTGATTTTAACGCTCATAACACGTTGTGGGGAGATTCCCGAAGCAACCCAAGAGGTCGTCTTACAAAAAACTTTCTTCTGAACTCTGGTGCGTGTCTCTTCAATGGAAAGGAACCAACATATTACAATCTTTATCATAATTCTTGCTCTTCAATAGACCTGTCAATTGGCTCTCCCTCTCTTTTCCCCGATTTAAAATGGCGTCTGCTTAAAGATCCACTTGGAAGTGACCACTTCCCAGTGGCACTGGACTTGTTGAAACAACATGACTCCCCTCCGCATGACCCTCGCTGGAAACCAGCCGCAGCTGACTGGAAGTGTTTTAAAGAATCCGCATACTTATCACGATATTTTATAAGTAATTTTAGTATAGATCATGCTGTATTATATTTTACCGCTTTTATTATTGACGCTGCAGAAAAGTTCATCCGTCAAACAAAAGGGTGTTCATGCGGAAGACGAGTTCCCTGGTGGAACGAGGACTGCATGCAAGCTCGGAAAAAGCAAAACAAAGCCTGGGGCATTCTGCGCCGATACCCAACTGCAGAAAACCTTCTTCAATTCAAACAATCTAAATCACAGGGAAGGCGCACGCGACGGCAGGCTAGGAGAGCAAGCTGGGAGAGGTTTCTGTCGGGAATAAGTTCGTATACCCAAGAAAAGAAAGTATGGAATGCGCTCAAAAGGTTAAAGGGACAGGAACCGCATCCGCTGCCTTTGGTAAATAATCAAGGAAACAAGTTGGAAGACCAGGCAGACGCTCTCGGAACACATTTTCAGTATGTATCTAGTTCCGCGCACTATACACATGCATTCCTTAATTACAAAGAAATAGAAGAACGGAAGACACTGGACCGCAAATGCAAAGGAAAGGAACTATACAACCGTCCATTCAACATTGCCGATCTTAAAGCAGCATTGAACGCCTGCAAAAGCTCTGCGCCGGGCGCAGACAGGATTATGTATGACATGATCAAAACATGCACACGGACACACAGATAACATTGCTCGCACTTCTTAATCACATTTGGGCAGCCGGACATCTTCCAGCGGCATGGAAGGAAGCTATCGTTGTCCCAGTTTTGAAACAGGGTAAAGACCCATCCTTGGTAACAAGCTACCGTCCGATAGCACTTACAAGCTGCTTATGTAAGCTTTTGGAAAAAATGATAAATCGCCGTCTTTTGCATTTCCTAGAATCAAACAACATGCTTGATCCCTACTAGTGTGGATTTCGAGAAGGCCGGTCCACAACCGAACATCTTGTGCGCATTGAAGCAAACATACGTGATTCATTTGCTCATAAACAATACTTCTTGTCAGTTTTTCTCGACATGGAAAAGGCCTATGACACCACAGGGCCCTATGGCATTATCAGAGACTTATCAGGAATGGGTATCCGTGGCAACATGCTTAGCACAATTGAAAGCTATCTCTCACACCGAACTTTCCGAGTTAGAATTGGTAATGCCCTCTCTAGGCCATTTACACAGGAAACTGGGGTACCGCAGGGTGGCGTACTTAGCTGTACCCTTTTTATTGTTAAAATGAACTCTTTACGTTCGGTTATACCACAAAGTATGTTTTACTCAGTATATGTTGATGATGTGCAGATTGGATTTAAATCATGTAACATCGCAGTCTGCGAGCGACACGTTCAGCTTGGATTGAACAAAGTCTCAACATGGGCAAATCAGAACGGCTTCAAGCTCAATCCACAGAAAAGCTCCTGCATCCTCTTTACAAGGAAGAGGGGCCCTGTCCCAGAGCCCAGTATCCAGCTCCATGGTCAGCGCTTACCTCTGAACACACAGTATAAATTTCTTGGTGTCTTGCTTGACTTTACACTTACATTCATTCCACATATAAAGTATTTAAAAACCAAATGTTTGAAAACAATGAACATTCTTAAAATTCTTGCGCACACGACATGGGGCAGTGAAAGGGGCTGCTTAATGAACCTGTACAGGAGCCTCATATGGTCACGTCTGGACTACGGGTCTGTGGTTTATCACTCTGCCGCTCCAAATGCATTGAAGATTTCGGATTCCGTTCACCATTTAGGCATTCGCCTGGCCACAGGCGCCTTCAGGACAAGCCCTATACAGAGTTTATACGTAGAGTCTAATGAGTGGTCACTCCACCTGCAAAGAACATATATAAGCTTCACATATTTCCTCCAAGTGCGATCTAATCCTGAACACCTGTGTTATAAAACCGTTAACGATTTCACATCTGCCATGCTATTTCAAAGCCGACCTTCAATGAGAAAACCTTTTACGCTACACGTGAGGGAGTTGAGCGAGGATATGAATGCCACCCTAGATTTGCACCCACTGATGGCTCCAGCAAGGCTGTTGCCACCGTGGCTGTGGCAAATTATAAAATGCGACACGTCATTTGTCGAAGTTACAAAGCGCGCTCCAGTGGAACACATCAGAATGCACTTCCGAGAACTTCAATTAAAATACTCATGCCCAGAATTTTATACTGATGCATCAAAGTCCGATGCCGGCGTGTCTTATGCAGCAATTGGTCCATCTTTCTCAGAATCTGATGTATTGCACCCCGAAACAAGTATCTTTTCCGCGGAGGCATACGCATTAATGTCGGCTGTAAAACAAATAAAGGCATTAAAACTCAGAAAAGCTGTCATATTTACAGACTCTCTAAGCGTAGTAAGAGCTTTAGTGTCTCTACGGAAACATAAAAATCCAATAATCAATTACCTTTACTCATCTCTGTGTAATATGTACGCATCTAACCAATATATCGTAATATGTTGGGTGCCAGGGCACAGAGGCATAGTGGGCAATACGCTTGCAGACGAACTTGCCACATCCATAACTACGAGAGCCTGCAACTCTACCGTAGCAATCCCTCCCACAGACTTGAAGCCTTTCTTGCGTAATAAGCTGAGAAACTTTTGGCAATCCATCTGGGACCATGAAATCTCCAATAAACTTCATTTAATCAAGCCGCACCTACGAAACTGGCCTTCGGTAACAAAATCGCGACAAACTGATGTTGTGCTTTGTCGAGTGCGAATAGGACATGTGTACGGCACTCATTCTTACCTGCTGACTGGTGGTGAACCTCCACTCTGAGGTAGGTGTGGTGAGAGGCTGACCGTTCTCCACGTCTTGGTGGAGTGTCGGGAAATAGAGGCTGAACGAAATAAGCACTTTCCTTTAGCACACCGATGCCACATTCCCCTTCATCCGGTATTGTTTCTTGGAGCAGAACCAATTTTTGACCATAAATCAGTTTCACCATTTTTACAAGATGTCGACTTATTGGGCGTTATAAGCCCACGTGATTCGTAGCGCGTCCTCTTAACGGAGGCTGCTGCTACGATAGTTGTGACCTGTATGGCACATGCCTCCTGGTCCTTGTGCTTAAGGGCCCTGGTGAGGCACTAGTGCTAACTCTTTCTAATACATCGTTTCTTCATAACATGTACCATCGTCAACTTTGAATGCATATATAATTGCGGACATTTCAACGCATCTTTTAGGCCTCTATACAGCCATCTTTTATCCACGTCTTAATATTAATTATTCATCCACTAATAGCAGCCTATTATCACAACATTGGCGCTCTTTGGCCACATCTGGCCCTTGCGCCAATAAACCCCAATAATCATCGTCATTAAGAAATCAACTCGGGAAAACATTTGGCCGAAGGATTGCCTGTTCAGGCCTTTCTACGGCAGGCAAGATGCATACAGGGACGCCAGCGACAAAATAACGCAACTTGTTTTCTAACCTCATTAATGAATTGCTCCGTTTTTTACCAAAACGTTGGTGGTCTAGGCACGAAATCCTCCTGTTTCTACGAGAAGGCGCTAGCCTGCTCATACCATGTTACACGCTAAACTGAAACTTGGCTTTGCAACGACTTACTAAGAATTACTTTCCACCGGAATACACAGTTCACAAATGTGACCGCGTGTGTGATGCGCGCGTTAAATACAGCGGTGGTGTGCTAATTGCCGTGTGGAACAATCTCAGCGTTTTAAAGGGTGCGGACCTTGGGATTAAACTATAATCTGTATGGGTTGAAATTCCTGCTAAAAGCGGCAAAAATTTGTTTCTCTGCGCAGCCTACTTCCCTCCTAACATAAGTAACGTGCAGTTTTCTGAGCACATGAATGACTTAGTTGAAGTTATTGATGTAGCAAAATATAATATCCCGATAGCTGGCTATTTCAATGTTCTGTCTATCGCTGGGAATTCTTCACGCGCGACATCCGTATCTTTATCATCCCCTCGCTGTGATGCGCCGTTCTTCTTTATAGAATTTCTTGGATTAACGCAGTTTACCAAGGTCCCAAATGCCGCTGGAAATGTTTTAGATCTGATTCTGGCTAATTTCTGTGTTGCTGAGTTTTCTGTTGCTGTTAGCGGTTTATTTCCTGTTGACCATTTGCATGTACCACTCGAATTCGCAATCTTTCTAGAGGCGATTCATGTGTCGAGCGAGCCTGTTCGCTCATTTGTTTTTCCGAACGGTGTCTGTCTAGGTCTTTACCACTATTTGAATGATGCCATCTGGTCTGAATTGTATCGTGCCACAGACGTCAACAAAGCAGTAGGCGACACCACCTCACAACAACAAGTAGGCGACACCACCTCACAACAGTATCCCCATCCGCAGAGAGGTATCCCGCAGGGTTCAGTGATCTCGCCCACACTCTTTAATCTTGCCATGTGCGTGATCCATAGAGCACTGCAAGACATCCCCGACATCAAATATGCGATCTACGCAGATGACATTACCATCTGGATCAAGAGGGGCTCGCCAGGACACATCCAAGAAACTCTCCAACAAGCAATGAACAGGGTACATGAGGCTGCTCAGACCATTGGCCTTAGATGTGCGCCGGAAAAATCTCAGTTGCTACTGGTTTACCAAAAAAGATGGCAGCCGCCCACAATACAAATTGTAAACGACGGCGTGTCGATTTCTCAACCGAACTGCATTAAAATACTCGGTCTCCATATCCAGAAAGATGGAGGTCCGGCTGCGACGGTGCAGCACTTGCTCAGGCAGGGAGAGCGGGTGCTGCACATGATGCGTAGGGTCTCCAACCGAACCAATGGAGTGAAGGAGGCTGATATGCTGCAACTACGAAACGCACTAATTATGTCGCGCCTGCGGTACCATCTGCCCTATACCAATCTCCGCCAACAAGATATCAATCGGCTTGATGCTCTCATCCGAAAGGCGACAAAGCTGGCCATCGGCATACCGTTTAGTGCCAGCACTAAGCTCCTCCTTGACATGGGTGCCCATAACACGGTGGCGGAACTAATCAGTATTCATCGCCGTCGCCAAGAACTCCGTTTGCAGCACACAAGTCAAGGCAGGCACATCCTCCATAGCATCGGTCACCATCCACGAGCTTCGCGTACTGTGGACACGCGCCCAATACCACCAAAACAACTGGAACTCCTTACCATAGCTCCACTGCCTCGCCACATGAATCCCGAACGAGACAAGGAGAGGAGACGCCAGAGAGTTGCCTACTTCAAGAAGTATACGGCAAGATACACTGAGGGCATCTACTTCTACGCTGATGCTAGCGTTGGGGAATATGGCTCCGCTATAGCAGTCGTGAATAATAACCTCCAAACTATACAGACGGCGGTACTTCCAGAGACAGATACGACCTTAGCGGAGCTGACGGCCATCGCAATAGCGATCAAACATATGCCCCCTAGCAACTCAGCCTACCCACGAATCATATTTACCGACTCCATGGCGGCTTGCAGAAAATTGTTGCACAACGATGTCCCGGCGTACATTTCCGCACTTATGCAAGAGCACCTACAGGAGCCTTTAGAAATCATCTGGATACCTGGTCACGACGGGATGCCGGGAAATGAAAGAGCTAATCAGCTCGCCTGCGACACTCTGAACCAGGCGCCCGACATTCCGCAACCAGCCCAGACGACAAGGTGGGCTCCTCTGCTTCTGCGGCCTTATCAAGATGCAAGGCGAAAGTTTCCTAAGCTTAGCAAAGAGCTCACCCGTGATCAGGGTGTACTCATCCGTCAGGCCCAGAGTGAAACACTCCCTACGCCAGCTCGAATGCACCTCCTCCGCGGGCTATTACCTGAGGATCCCCACCCTGCCGACACTGTGGCGAACACCCGAACACATCCCATATCCTCTGGTCCTGTGGACCGCCCCCACCTCCCCTGCCTGCCCCTACAAATATTTCCCTTAAACCCCATGCCGGGTGGCTGACAGAAGCCACCAGCACCGACGACCAACGGTACCTTGCGGCGTTTATCGGTGCTGCACTGAAGAATGCCGCAAGCGAGGCTCTGGACTGAGGGCTTTTTCACCACCCCACCCAACATGAAAATAAAGTGTTTCTCTCTCTCTCTCTCTCTCTCCATGGCAGAGGACGCTCGTCGGCGCGCAGTCGGGGAACGTCGTTCGTAGGCGCGCATAGCATGGCATTTTCAGCGCAGCTTAAGAAACTAGGGTCTTTAGAGTTACGTATCTATGTATTTTATATTAAAGGAACACACCTCCTAATACTTACCTAGTGATGTTGCGCCTCAGATATGCGTAATATTTACTTTGTGATCGATAACGTTCACAAGTATGCACAGCCGTACCAGTTTAAGTAGTGTGGGCGGTAAGCAAGTGGTCCAACTTTGGCCGGGTGGCTAAATCGGGTGACAGACAGACAAACAGACAGACAGACAGACGGACAGACCAAATTTTCAGCGTTTAAGTTCCCCAAGAAAGACTATCGTCTTTAAAACGTCGATCTCTGAAACAGAAGTCGCAGGCTTAATCTTGTCTTCTATGGAATAGGCGACGGAAACCATTCTGCAACGTGGTTTCAATCAGAAAACTTGGTTAAAAGTATTTGCAAAGGCAATTTGCAGGCACAAATGGGAATCACCTAGCGCAAGACATGGGTAATTGGAGATCACAGGGAGAGGCCTTCGTCCTGCAGTGGAAATAAATATAGGCTGGTGATGATGATATGCAACGCTGACCTGGGGATCGAACTGAATTCGATACAAAGGGCACACCATGTGGGTCGTTAGAACGATAGGTTCAAAAGGCCAGTCCTAGTAAATTGTGCTTCATATAAGGATAAACAGGACGTCCTGTCAAGTTCTAATTAGTTCAAGGGGGCACCCTACAGTGTGGATCAGGATTATTCATCCGAGATCTGAGATATACGGAAGCGTCTGTGGGAATACGCAAAAGTTAAAGAAGCGGACAGCAATAACAACGTAAAGCTAAACTTCGACAAACTCGTTATTAACTGAAAGACCTTCACGTGGGACAAAACAAAATAATGAAGTTGTTCCATTCAGGAAAAATTGATGCAATAGAAATAAAAAGAAGCAATATGCCGTGACCTCGTTGTTGTCGTAGTAAGCTTTGGAAGTATAATCAACAAAGTCGATGAATTCGCTGGTTTGATAGAGTCCGTTAAGGCTGACATCGTTTTGGGCACAGAATCGTGGCTGAACCCGTATATCGCGGATAGTCAAGTATTCCCGAAAGAATTCATTGCTTATCGGAAGGACAACCCTCTCCTCGGTGGAGGGGTGTTTTTGTTCATTCACTCTTCTCTTAAGTCATTTATGCTAGATATTGATACCGACGATGTTGAATCAATTTGGTGCTCAGTCACCCTACCTGATAACTCCTCGTACGCTCTTGGATCATTCTACCGACCACCGAATGCAGATTTAAAACCGTTACAATATTATTATGACATTGTTTCGGAGGCATCTCGGCAGCCTATTTTGTTTGCGGGTGATTTTAGCTTACCTGACCTGGAATGGCTAGAAGGCAATTGTGTATGCAAAGTTGACAGCCGTAATAACTTAGAAATGAAAAACATTGTAAACACCTTCGGACTATTGCAGTATGTCAATGCTTCAACTTGGAATAGTAACATTCTGGACCTTTTGTTCTGCAGCTCACCTAACTTTATTACCTCGGTTCATATAATACCAGGAATAAGCGATCATCATGCTATCGTCGCAAACATTCAAACAGATATTAACAGATCAACATCACCCACATCAAGGGAGTTTTTTCCTTCGAAAAAGGTGATTATTCTAGTACATCTCAGGAGCTCCTCGATCACTTGCCGGTTTTTGAATGTCTTGCTGAGGATTACGACATTAATGAATTATGCCGGCTATTTAAAGATAAACTGCTTGAGCTCACGGACAAATGTGTTCCGAGAATCGATTTCAGCAGTCTCAAAAAACGTAAGAAACCCTACCCTGGCTGAATTCGCGTATTCTCAGAATAATTAAAAAATAAAGAGAGCATTTAATGGATACAACATAACTACAAGTATTAATCACATAAATAAGTTATCTGAGGTAACACGGGAGTGTACGTTTGCTATAAAAAATACGAAGAAAGAGTACTTTAAGACACTGAATGACAGAATGAAAACTAATCCTAAACATTTTTGGAAGTTAAAAGAATGCGGATCAGATTTTGTAGGAATAAAGGAAATTGTTTGTAATCAACAACTAAGTACATTTTTTTCATTATGGGGTTTTACGTGCCAAAACCACGATCTGATTATGAGGCATGCCGTAGTGGGGGACTCCGGAAATTTGGAGCACCTGGGGTTCTTTAACGTGCCCCTAAACCTAAGGACATGGGTGTTTCCGCATTTCGTCCCCATCGAAATGCGGCCGCCATGGCCGGGATTCGACCCCGCGACTTCATGCTCAGCAGCCCAACTCCATAGCCACTGAGCAACCACGGCGGGTAACAACTAAGTACAGACGATACCGAAAAGACAACGTGCTTGGATACATACTTGAATACATACTTTCAATCTGTCTTCCTACCTGAATGCAACCATAGCCCTACACCCCATGCAACACACTTTCTTTAATGGAACAAGTTGAATTAAGCGTTAGAGGCATCGAAGCACTCCTAAAGAACATAGATGAAAACAGAGCAAACGCTCCAGGTGGTATATCTCCACGTGTACTAAAGCGGTGTGCTACAACTATCTCGATGTTCCTTTATTTAATCTATGTGCAAGTACATATACATGCACCTACATACACCTACATACAAGTATCTAGGTGTCACGTTGTCATCTGACTACTCATGGTCTGCTCATGTGGACGATGTCATTGTAAAAGCTGGTCGTGCACTCAATTAGATTCAGAGGAATTTGAAATGTTCACAGCCAAACTAAAGAAAACTGCTTACTTAACATCTGTGAGACCGATTTTAGAATACATCTGTGCCATCTGGGACCCCGCGCAAATAAACTTGATTCATCAACTGGAAAGAATACAAAACCGAGCTGCTAGGTTCGTCCTGGGGCTGTATGGGCGAAGAGAAAGTTGTACTGAAATGAAACACGAATTGAATTGAGAACTGCTTTCCTCTCGACGGAAAAAGTTGAGACTGAAGTTTTTACATCTCATATTTAAGAATAAGACTGGAATTAGCTGTGAATGATATTTGAAGCAACCACATTAGGTTTCTAGGCGTAATGACCATTCTTTTAAAATCCGCGAGTACCGTGCCAGGACAAACTTGCTTGTGGATTGCTTTTTTGTCAAAACTATTTTGCAGTGGAATGAGCTGTGTGAAGGGCAAGTGTGCTGTACGAGTGAAGATTTCTTTTTTCCCCTCCTGTAACCCCCCTACTATAACGCATTCGGGCAATGCGGGGTAATTCTTCGATAAAGAATAAAGACCCATTAGCTTGCATTCAGTATTGTATAAAATATTCACAAAGATAATTTCCAATAGAATAAGGTGAACACTTGAATTCAGTCAACCAAGATAACAAGCTCGCTTCAGGAAGAGATATTCTACGATGGATCATACTCATGTCATTACTAGAAGGACATTTACAGAAGAATAATATTGTGTTATAGTGCATACAGCAGACATTGCCAAATCCTGACTGGTAGCTTACCACTATCGTTGAAAAAAAATTGTAGAATCATTGCATTCCACCGGTGCTAATATATGGGGCAGAAACTTGGAGGTTAACAAAAAAGCTCGAAAACAAGTTAAGGACCGCACAAAGAGTGGTGGAACGATAAATGTTAGGCCTAACGTTAAGCGACAGGAAGAGAGCGGTGTGGATCGGAGCGCAAATGGGGATAGCCGATATTCTAATTGACATTAGGATAAAAAAATGGAGCTGGGCCGGCCATGTAACGCGTATAAAGGATAACCGATGGACCATTAGAGCAACAGGATGGATACCAAGAGAAGGGAAGCGCAGTCGAGGACGGCAGAAAACTAGGTGAGGTGATGAAGTTAGGAAATTTGCAGACGCAAGTTGGAATCAGCCAGCGCAAGACGGGGATGATTGGATATCGCAAGGAAACAATTCGTGCTGCAGTAGACATAAATATGGTCTGATGATTATGATGATGACGTCCACGGCGCCTACTGAGACCGCCGACGTCCCCGCATTCGCGGCGTCGGTGGGTGCTACATATCTATCTATGTATCTATCTGTATAGCTGTCTGTCTGTCTAGCCTCCTACGCGAACCCAGTGACCCAAGTTGTCTACCAGCTTGAGCTACTAAATATGTAGTCATGGTCGTTCCATCTTCGTTATTACAGCTTTGGCTTCTGACTGTTGTCATGCCGTCGTCACCCAGGGGCCTAGGGTGTCTAATAGTTTGTGCCATGAAGTTCTCATACCCTCGTTGCCGTTCAATCATCGTCATTCCTGCTTTGTCATCCTACTATCATCATGCCGTCGTGGTCACGCCATCGTCGCAATACACTCGTAGTCGTCCCATTGTCCTCTTACAGTTGTCATGTCATCGTCGTCATAGCATGTCATCATGCGTTCGTTGTCATAGCGTCGTCGTATTATGGTAGTGGTCGTACCATTGCCGTCATTAAAGCTTCCTCATCACGATCTCGTCATGCTGGCGTCGTCGCGAAGTCGGCGTCATATTATTTTCGTCATGCCGTTGTGGTGACGCTGCCGTTTTACCATCTTACTCGCTTCAGAAACTTCATCACATTGTTATCATGATGTCATCTTTCTACTGGCTTCATGGTTTCATTGACCTCATTCCTTCTTCGCCATACTGGCGCAATCATACATTTATCGTTCAATCGTGATTATGCCACCATTGTCATGTTATTGTCCATGGTCAACACGCCGTTGTCATGTCGTCGTGGCCACCATTGTAGTCATAATGTCACCTGACATGCATTCTTGGCCATTCTACCGCCATCACTTTAGTTTCACCATCCCACTCTCGTCATGTTGTTGGTCGTCACACCCTTGTTGTCACGCCATAGTCGTCTGACAGTTTTGGTGAGACAGTCGTCGTCATCCCATTGACCTCATACAGTTGTCATGCCATCACTGTCACTACGGCGTGGTCATGCATTCCTTGTCGTACAACAGTCATGCAACCTTACGGTGTCATCCCACGGTAGTCAGGTCGTCGTTTTCCCGCTATTGCCGCCACGCCGTTGTCTTCGTGTCGTCGTCATGCCGATGTTGTGTTACCATCACCATAACTTGAGAAACCCTGTCTCATTCTCCTTGTCCCATCGTCCTCACGATGCCTTCAGCGTTCCATCGACGCTATTCACTCTTCGTTATTCCGCCAAGCTTAAGCGCGACCTTCGTGAGCGAATGCTGTGCCACAGTAAGCTGATGCAGAAGACAGTAAATGTTGCATATAGCCGAAGCAAGGCCATTCCCAGAATAACCACTAGAGAATTTTTAATAAACTTCACTTCAGCAATACGATGCGTCACTACATTGCTTGAATGCTAATGACATTACCGTTGACAGTCAACGTGAGCTGGGCTCTGGCGTAACGTTTACTCAATTTTTGGTAAGAAAGAATTTGCGAATTCACGGCATAGGAGCATATCTCTTTTTCAGTTTTAGACCTTTTCTGATAGGTTGTGTTGGCAAGTATAGTTCCTAGTTAAAAGATTTACACCTACCTCTAATGAAAATTGAGTTGAGCTCAAAGTAATGAAACTGAGCAATGCGTGGAGTCGCATTATTTTCGAGTCTCCTTCAGATACTGCTGTGCTTCTACTGTGTCAACGTGTCCCGCTACTTTTGCGTTGCCTGAAAGACAGAAAAAGGACAACTTAGGATCGTATCCGAAAAGTTTTTAAATGTGCCCGCGCAAAGGGCATATAAGCGCTTGTTCAATAACACCACGGCCAGACGTGACAGGTCTAAAAGGTTAGTGTTATCAAACAACACAAGTCAAAGCCTGGCACTTATATTGAAGGTTACGGAATGAAGATTATGAGCATTGTGTGCCACATTAATCTCCACGTAACCACTGACCTTCAACGCTCAGCAGCTGCAGACCACTTGACGATGTTGTATCTGTCACGTAGCATATGAGACCTCTGGACACAACCAGGCGTCATTATAAATGAATTGGGCAATATTCAGTAAGAGCACCCCATTGAGTGCCACTAGCTTATCGTGCCTGTTTTATGAACTACAAAACGTTACCTAGGCTGCCAGAGACTTTAGCTTGGTGAAGAAGACTGGAGTGGTATAAAAACACTGAAGCAATGATTTTGTCTAGAATTCATAATTTACAAGACCATAGCAAAGTAAAATATTCGTAAAAGGAAAGTGTTACACAAGGTATTTATAATCACAAAATATCCTGGTTGGATTCCAAATTCTCAACTCGCTCCTTTGTGCTAACTGTGAAACAGAGCCACTCATGGTTAAGAAATTCGACCACGGCCAGGCTCAGCCTCGGTGAAAAGTGTCCCGTCTGACAGGTATATAAGAGCAACACAGAGCTATTGCGCAAATCCATGCAGCAGCAAGGTGACGAAACGAGTGGCCTCCTTGGCGTCTCACTAACGACCCTTCGGTCACACGTCGCAAGTCAACCGGTCATCTCCACCGGCTTCGCATCGGCACGTGAACAACAGCCCAGCGTCAAATCGGCACTTGCTCCTGCGGGTGGGCCCTGGCGGGAAGCAAATGCACGACCTGGCTTACAAGCAACTCCGTTCCGGCCCAGGACGAGGACGAAGCCGTCGCTGGGGGCAAGTACTTCCAGCACGCTGGTTTCTGCGCCGGAAAGGCGTTCGATTTTCGTGTCGCACTTGGCCCCTTCGACAGGCTTGCGAGGAAATCTGTGCTACGCTGGAAAAAGTTGTTGACAGCAGCAATGTCGACTGCCTAAAGCTCAAAGCGAAGCACGATAGCTACGCTTCCTTCCGGGTCACAGTGAACGAGAACGTCTTCCAAGAAATCAACTCCCCCGCAGGGGCGTCTGCGCAAGCAGGCGTTTGGTGAGTTGCGCCACCACGGACCCGAGCACATGAGGGTTGGACCCTCCCGCGTGTAGCCTTGCGCGGCTGAGCCGTGTCTGGGGAAAGGGGGATCCTGGGGGTTGAGCCGATGCCGGGTGTTCGGACCTTTAAGGCCCCCCGGCAGAGGCAACATACCTCTTCGGCCTCTGCTTCACGTAGACGGCACCCCTGGGCTGACCCACCCAGGGGAAATCGGCAGTTGCCTTTTCCTGTCCTCCTCTTTAATCTTCGTCTTTCTCTCTCACTTTCAATCTATCCTGTCTTCTTTTCACTTCCTTTTACTTCCAATTTCCCAGGCAGCTAGGGTTAACCTTGTGTGGGTAGCCAACCTTGGATATCTCATATTTGGTTATAGTGGCGGTGTACAGCTGGCGTTTCCAGGACCTATCTTTTCCAGGTATTGCAGCGTCCCCTCGTTGGGCTCCATGGTGGGTGGCTGGCGCTGCTGCCGAAACATTCACCTATACTTATGGAACGTTCATTCCCCCCACTCCCTGATCGCCGTCTGAAACGAGGGCGCACCGAAGATGTCTTCCAGTTTTTTGGATGCGAAACGCAGAACTTCCCCCGATTTCATGTTATTCACTCTGAAACCTCAGACAAATCGGTACGAACAATGTCACCTTTCCTTGTCTCAAAGTCTTTGACTAATATTTTGGACCAGGCTATAAATCATCCAGGATGGCAGGCGGGGATCCCCTCTTGGAGCTCCGTGATGTGAAGCAATATGAGAAACTGCCCAATCTAGTATCATTTGGGGACGCCCAAGTGACAGTAGCCCCACATCGTACTATGACACCATCCGTGGCGTTGTCTCAGATGACTTAATGGAGCTAACCGAGGCTGAACTCTTGGAGGGCTTCAGTGAGCAGAATGTGATAAGCGTTAAAAGAATTCAAATGAGGCGCGGACGGCAAAGAAATTAAGACCAAGCACCTAGCACTTACTTTCGGTTCAAGTGTCCTGCCCGAGTCCATCGAGGCCGGGTGCATCAAACTTCGTGTTAGGCCATACGTGCCAAATCCTCTGAGGTGTTTCAAGTGCCAGCGATTCGGGCACAGTTCACAGAACTGCCGAGGCCGGCAAACTTGTGCTAAGTACAGTGCCAAAGAACATTCCTCCGAACCTGCAATAACACTCCACATTGTGTCAACTGTGATGGTGAGCACGCCGCATACTCACGGTCATGCCTGTCATGGAAGAAAGAGAAAGAAATTGTTACTATTAAAGTCAAAAGAAAATATCACATTCAAGGAGGCACGTAGGCGGGTATCATACCTGCCCAAGAACACCTTTGCTGATGTGGCGCGTCAGGAGGCAGCGACACAACGGCTTCCGGCGCCTGCCCGGCCCGCAAGCAGCGAGCCGGCAGTGACGCCATCCGCCCCCTCGGCGGCTGCAGCTAGCGCTGCTCCACCAACTCACAAGAAGGGGCCATCGACCTTTGGGCTGGTGGCCTCCAGGGCCTCGTCCCTCGAGGCGAGGCCTTCCCGTCAAACCAACCGCTCGCAAGAGCGCGTGTCCAGCGCCTCGCAAGAGGCGATGGACACAACAACCGGCCAGACGGCGCCTTCAGTGCCTAAGGAGCCACGAGAATCTCGCGATTGCTCCAAAAAAGAAAAAGCCCGCATCACAGGGCCCGACAAGGGCTCTGCAAGTTAAGTTAGTCTCTTGAGCGCGCAGCGCAAAAAAACGCTTTCAACATGAATACACAAATAATACACTGGAACGTCAGAGGACTCCTACACAACCTCGATGACGTCAAAGAAATTCTACACAGGTTTAATCCTAAGGCGCTGTGTGTTCAAGAGACATACCTTAATCTACACAATCTAACTTTTCTCCGGCAATACGCCATTTTCAGGAAAGCCCGAGACGATGCTCTTGCGTCGTCCGGTGGTGTAGCAATAGTTGTAGACAAGTCCGTAGCTTGTCAACATGTACCCCTTCAGACGGCCCTTGAGGCAGTGTCAATTCGGGCAATTCTTTTTAATAAATTGGTCACTGTATGTTCTATATACATACCCCCACACTATATTCTCGGAAAAACTGAGTTTTATAATCTTGTTCATCAGCTTCCAGAACCCTACATACTTGTGGGTGATTTTAAACGCTCATAACACGTTGTGGGGAGATTCCCGAAGCAACCCAAGAGGTCGTCTTACAAAAAACTTTCTTCTGAACTCTGGTGCGTGTCTCTTCAATGGAAAGGAACCAACATATTACAATCTTATCATAATTCTTGCTCTTCAATAGACCTGTCAATTGGCTCTCCCTCTCTTTTCCCCGATTTAAAATGGCGTCTGCTTAAAGATCCACTTGGAAGTGACCACTTCCCAGTGGCACTGGACTTGTTGAAACAACATGACTCCCCTCCGCATGACCCTCGCTGGAAACCAGCCGCAGCTGACTGGAAGTGTTTTAAAGAATCCGCATACTTATCACGATATTTTATAAGTAATTTTAGTATAGATCATGCTGTATTATATTTTACCGCTTTATTATTGACGCTTGCAGAAAAGTCATCCGTCAAACAAAAGGGTGTTCATGCGGAAGACGAGTTCCTGGTGGAACGAGGACTGCATGCAAGCTCGGAAAAAGCAAAACAAAGCCTGGGCATTCTGCGCCGATACCCAACTGCAGAAAACCTTCTTCAATTCAAACAATCTAAATCACAGGGAAGGCGCACGCGACGGCAGGCTAGGAGAGCAAGCTGGGAGAGGTTTCTGTCGGGAATACGTCGTATACCCAAGAAAAGAAAGGTATGGAAGCGCTCAAAAGGTTAAAGGGACAGGAACCGCATCCGCTGCCTTTGGTAAATAATCAAGGAAACAAGTTGGAAGACCAGGCAGGACGCTCTCGGAACACATTTTCAGTATGTATCTAGTTCAGCGCACTAGTACACATGCATTCCTAATTACAAAGAAATAGAAGACGGAAGACACTGGACCGCAATGCAAAGGAAAGGAACTATACAACCGTCCATTCAACATTGCCGATCTTAAAGCAGCATGAACGCCTGCAAAGCTCTGCGCCGGGCGCAGACAGTATTATGTATGACATGATCAAAACATGCACACGGACACACAGATAACATTGCTCGCACTTCTTAATCACATTTGGGCAGCCGGACATCTTCCAGCGGCATGGAAGGAAGCTATCGTTGTCCCAGTTTGAAACAGGGTAAAGACCCATCCTTGGTAACAAGCTACCGTCCGATAGCACTTACAAGCTGCTTATGTAAGCTTTTGGAAAAATGATAAATCGCCGTCTTTTGCATTTCCTAGAATCAAACAACATGCTTGATCCCTACTAGTGTGGATTTCGAGAAGGCCGGTCCACAACCGAACATCTTGTGCGCATTGAAGCAAACATACGTGATTCATTTGCTCATAAACAATACTTCTTGTCAGTTTTTCTCGACATGGAAAAGGCCTATGACACCACAGGGCCCTATGGCATTATCAGAGACTTATCAGGAATGGGTATCCGTGGCAACATGCTTAGCACAATTGAAAGCTATCTCTCACACCGAACTTTCCGAGTTAGAATTGGTAATGCCCTCTCTAGGCCATTTACACAGGAAACTGGGGTACCGCAGGGTGGCGTACTTAGCTGTACCCTTTTTATTGTTAAAATGAACTCTTTACGTTCGGTTTATACCACAAAGTATGTTTTACTCAGTATATGTTGATGATGTGCAGATTGGATTTAAATCATGTAACATCGCAGTCTGCGAGCGACACGTTCAGCTTGGATTGAACAAAGTCTCAACATGGGCAAATCAGAACGGCTTCAAGCTCAATCCACAGAAAAGCTCCTGCATCCTCTTACAAGGAAGAGGGGCCCTGTCCCAGAGCCCAGTATCCAGCTCCATGGTCAGCGCTTACCTCTGAACACACAGTATAAATTTCTTGGTGTCTTGCTTGACTTTACACTTACATTCATTCCACATATAAAGTATTTAAAACCAAATGTTTGAAAACAATGAACATTCTTAAAATTCTTGCGCACACGGACATGGGGCAGTGAAAGGGGCTGCTTAATGAACCTGTACAGGAGCCTCATATGGTCACGTCTGGACTACGGGTCTGTGGTTTATCACTCTGCCGCTCCACATGCATTGAGATTTCGGATTCCGTTCACCATTTAGGCATTCGCTGGCCACAGGCGCCTTCAGGACAAGCCCTATACAGAGTTTATACGTAGAGTCCTAATGAGTGGTCACTCCACCTGCAAAGAACATATATAAGCTTCACATATTTCCTCCAAGTGCGATCTAATCCTGAACACCTGTGTTATAAACCGTAACGATTTCACATCTGCCATGCTATTTCAAAGCCGACCTTCAATGAGGAAAACTTTTACGCTACACGTGAGGGAGTTGAGCGAGGATATGAATGCCACCTAGATTTGCACCCACTGATGGCTCCAGCAAGGCTGTTGCCACCGTGGCTGTGGCAAATTATAAAATGCGACACGTCATTTGTCGAAGTACCAAAGCGCGCTCCAGTGGAACACATCAGAATGCCTTCCGAGAACTTCAATTAAAATACTCATGCCCAGAATTTTATACTGATGCATCAAAGTCCGATGCCGGCGTGTCTTATGCAGCAATTGGTCCATCTTTCTCAGAATCTGATGTATTGCACCCCGAAACAAGTATCTTTCCGCGGAGGCATACGCATTAATGTCGGCTTGTAAAACAAATAAGGCATTAAACTCAGAAAAGCTGTCATATTACAGACTCTCTAAGCGTAGTAAGAGCTTTAGTGTCTCTACGGAAACATAAAAATCCAATAATCAATTACCTTTACTCATCTCTGTGTAATATGTACGCATCTAACCAATTATCGTAATATGTTGGGTGCCAGGCCCAGAGGCATAGTGGCAATACGCTTGCAGACGAACTTGCCACATCCATAACTACGAGAGCCTGCAACTCTACCGTAGCAATCCCTCCCCAGACTTGAAGCCTTTCTTGCGTAATAAGCTGAGAAACTTTGGCAATCCATCTGGGACCATGAAATCTCCAATAAACTTCATTTATCAAGCCGCACCTACGAAACTGGCCTTCGGTAACAAAATCGCGACAAACTGATGTGTGCTTTGTCGAGTGCGATCGGACATGTGTACGGCACTCATTCTTACCTGCTGACTGGTGGTGAACCTCCACTTGAGGTAAGGTGTGGTGAGAGGCTGACCGTTCTCCACGTCTTGGTGGAGTGTCGGGAATAAGGCTGAACGAAATAAGCACTTTCCTTTAGCGACACCGATGCCACATTCCCGTCATCCGGTATGTTTTTTTCTATGGAGCAGAACCAATTTTTGACCATAAATCAGTTCACCATTTTTACAAGATGTCGACTTATTGGGCGTAATAAGCCCACGTGATTCGTAGCGCGTCCTCTAACGGAGGCTGCTGCACGATAGTTGTGACCTGTATGGCACATGCCTCCTGGTCCTTGTGCTTAAGGGCCCTGGTGAGGCAACTAGTGCTAACTCTTTCTAATACATCGTTTCTTCATAACATGTACCATCGTCAACTTTGAATGCATATATAATTGCGGACATTTCAACGCATCTTGTAGGCCTCTATACAGCCATCTTTTATCCACGTCTTTAATATTAATTATTCATCCACTAATAGCAGCCTATATCACAACATTGGCGCTCTTTGGCCACATCTGGCCCTTGCGCCAATAAACCCCAAATAATCCGTCATTAAGAAATCAACTCGGGAAAACATTTGGCCGAAGGATTGCCCTGTTCAGGCCTTTCTACGGCAGCAAGATGCATACAGGGACGCCAGCGACAAATAACGCACTTGTTTCTAACCTCATTAATGAATTGCTCCGTTTTTACCAAAACGTTGGTGGTCTAGGCACGAAATCCTCCTGTTTCTACGAGAAGGCGCTAGCCTGCTCATACCATGTTTACACGCTAAACTGAAACTTGGCTTTGCAACGACTTACTAAGAATTACTTTCCACCGGAATACACAGTTCACAAATGTGACCGGCCGTTGTGATGCGCGCGTTAAATACAGCGGTGGTGTGCTAATTGCCGTGTGGAACAATCTCAGCGTTTTAAAGGGTGCGGACCTTGGGATTAAACTATAATCTGTATGGGTTGAAATTCCTGCTAAAGCGGCAAAAAATTTGTTTCTCTGCGCAGCCTACTTCCCTCCTAAATAAGTAACGTGCAGTTTTCTGAGCACATGAATGACTTAGTTGAAGTTATTGATGTAGCAAAATATAATATCCCGATAGCTGGCTATTTCAATGTTCTGTCTATCGCTGGGAATTCTTCACGCGCGACATCCGTATCTTTATCATCCCCTCGCTGTGATGCGCCGTTCTTCTTATAGAATTTTCTTGGATTAACGCAGTTTACCAAGGTCCCAAATGCCGCTGGAAATGTTTTAGATCTGATTCTGGCTAATTTCTGTGTTGCTGAGTTTTCTGTTGCTGTTAGCGGTTTATTTCCTGTTGGACCATTTGCCATGTACCACTCGAATTCGCAATCTTCTAGAGGCGATTCATGTGTCGAGCGAGCCTGTTCGCTCATTTGTTTTTCCGAACGGTGTCTGTCTAGGTCTTTACCACTATTTGAATGATGCCATCTGGTCTGAATTGTATCGTGCCACAGACGTCAACAAAGCAGTTCGCATGCTGACTGATAATGTAAAATGTGCTTTGGAAGCCTTCATTCCCTGCAAAGAGTTTGGCCCTGCGCGCTATCCTACATAGTTTTCTAAGTAATTGCGCGGTTTACTTCGTAAAAAGCTACGGTACCATAGGAAAGTCAAGAAAACAATCATCAGGGTGGTACGAATATTCTGTGTCTGGCGAAGCGAGGTGAAAGGCGTAATGCGCAGAGACAGTTATGCATACATTAAGTTTGTCAAAGAGCGCGTAACATGCGATCCAAACGTATCTGGGCCTATGTAAGAAATTACAGTTCTCAGTGGGCCGAAATTATAGACATAAATCATCCTTTTCGTGACATTCTTAGAAGCTGTGACAATTTCGCCAATGCATTTGCGGAACATTTTTCCTCGGTTTTCTTGAATACCAGTCACCAGGCTCCTAGCTCTGGTGACTGGTATTGCTCCTAGCTCTGGTGACTGCTTGCTGCCACGTCGTGCAGTCGCACGACTTGGGAGCAAGCAGACGAAAATAAGTCCTTTTCGCATGACGAAAATAGTCATTTTTTGCCATGTTTCGGCGTGATCATGCTCTGTGAAACGCTTGTCTGCCTCAGTGTTCGTGTAGTACAGACTTATACCGTGTTCTCCTGCACAGCGCGCAAAATAGTGCGCTGCTCGAAACGAGACTGCCCGCGCACAACTCCGGAAGCGGAAGTAGTGCCACGCCGCAAAAAAGCTATTAAAAAAAAAGCCGGCAGATCCCACGCCCTGTGGGATCGATGTTATGCGAAGCAGTGTGCGGGGAGCCTACCATGTTATCGAAACGACCATGAGAGAACCGAGACGTAGGCGGCTCTTTCATGACCTACATGACGCGCATGTCATGACATTCACGTGATGAGTCCTCAGGAGTCCCTTTAGCAACGCCTAGGAGACCTTAAGGCGAAATCCTCAGCCATGCTCATGACTATGACTTCAACCATTAACCTTTAGCCTTTTCCTTCACTTAGTACCACATCCGAACGCATTCCATTAGTTTTTGAGTGGTAATGTTTTTCGCTGAGTCATGGTATTTTTCTGGTCATGGTCATGACTATGCTTATCCACCATCCTTTAGTGTTTCCTTCACTTAGTATCCACGTCTGAACCTATTGAGTGGTTTCTGAGTGCTAATCTGCTTTCGCTGAGTCATTGTCATTTTTTTGTTTTTATTGAGTTATGCTCATGACTATGATCTACCATATCCTTTAGTGTTGCCTTCATTAGCACCCACGTCCGAAGCCATTTAATTGGTTTTTGAGTGTTAATATTTTTTCGCTGCATCATTGTCATTTTAGGCGGCTGTTTTATGACCTAAATAGCATGCATATCATGACATTCATGTCATGACCTATCATTAGGTTCGTCATACAGTGTTGTCATACTGCCAATTTTGGCAAATACCAAGTTAACGATACGACCATGAGAGCACCAAGAGGTAGGCGGCGAGATAGATAGATAGATAGATAGATAGATAGATAGATATAGATAGATAGATAGATAGAATATAGATAGATAGATAGATAGATAGCTAGATAGATAGATAGATAGATAGATAGGATAGATAGATAGATAGATAGATAGATAGATAGATAGATAGATAGATAGATAGAATACTGTAAAAGTGGCACATGTTCGCCAAGAAATGCTTCGCATTTAAAAAGAAGGCGCGGCCCGTGGACTTATGCTTCAAGCGACCCTCGAGTTCCGGTATGGAGAACGCAGGAAGGAATTTCGCTTGCGGAGGCTAGACGGGGTAAGTGAATAGAGTGTTATGTCGGTGGTGAGGCTCGCCTCCCGAAATAATGGATTCCCGGCACTGAAAAGGTTTCTATGTCGGCTATCGATGAATGAATTGAAAATTATTGCGGTAGGACGCTACCTAGAGTGCATGTAACCTCTTCCAGGCGTATAACCAAATTTGCCTATTGTACTGGTGAGGGGCCCTTTAGGGGAGAATGTGCATGTGTGAAACTTCGTCCTTTTCGCGTCAAATAGCAAGAGTGTAGTTCGAATGTCGATAAGACACACAAGCAAAAAACTAATAATTTCATCCCACTTGATATCAAAGGACTGCCTCCTGAAACAGCAAGCTATGCCATTCGGGAAATGGACAATCAGCCATCAGATTTGCTAAATGTTACACAAGAACTCAATTTTCTATGTCAGTTTGAAATCATTTATGCTTCGCTTAGTTGGGCACAAACTATCTCGCTGAGTGGAGCACCACAAACCAAAAGGCACAAAAGAAAAGACATAGACGGCAGAATGAGAAAAAAAGCTTGTAGAACACGTGCGCACACTATATGCTGGGTTTGACCTTTGCGGTGGGCAGGGTAGTTTGCATATTCTGTTAAAATATGCTTACTGTATATCACTCCTTCTAAAATTAGCCTGTTAGGAAATTGTACTATTGTGAAACGTAATTGTAGTTTGTTTAGTTGTAACGGAGCTGTGTTAACATGCAGCGCTGCTGCTATATATGCATATGAAGTATATATAGAACAAGTCTGTATATACAATAAGTATATACAATAGACTGATTGTTGGCAGTATTTCAAAACCATATAGAACAAGTCTGTATACAATAAGTATATACAATAGACTGATTGTTGGCAGTATTTGAAAACCACACGTATATGAGAGATCCCTCCTTAATTGTCATCAAACGTTTTTGAGCATGATACGTGACTAACCCTTGCAAGCACCGAGCTTTAGCAATCACGGACTACTATCTAAACAGTGACGTTTATAAACAACTAATACGTGAGTGGAAACATCAAGTTCAATGCCCTACACTTTAGTTTATAGCTGTGGCCGTAAAACATGAGTCATATAGCTGTGAAATTTACTTCACGACAATTATAACCCTGCGATTTACAGGGAAGACAGGTATGTATACATAAGAATAATAGCATACGTCGATGTGTCTATCACTTGTTGCTGACTTCAGCATAGCACATATAGGTGTTTCTGTATTGCCAAATGTAAGCACAATGCAAAATGAACTCTAACGAAACAAGGAAATAAGTTATCCGCATAGCACAAGTTGCGCTCATGATTGCGTAGGCTAAGTACTTTCTTGAAATATCGAAGCAAACTTAATAATGTTATTATATAGCAAAATCATTATCACGTAGCAAAATCATAATCACGGCAAATCCACTAAGACATTTGTGGCATCCAAATCACCTTTTGACTTACCGATGGTTATATATATTTTTTAGTATTTCGTCACAGGCCCAGGATCTTCAGAGCAATGAACTAATGGAACTGTTGGGTTAAGCTGGTACCATCAGTAAAAAAACTCCTGGTAGGAGTTATATATATATTCAGAGTACATTAAGCTCACTGTAAAGTCCTCTGAAAGGTGTTTACATATAGTGTACCCTTCATCAACTTCTGTTTATGGCCCTACACGAGCATATTAGTGACTTCAGAGCAGCGAACTATGCTTGCAACGTTAACTTTTATGGTAATTTGTAAACACGAGTAACCTATACAACAAATATTCCATGCTAGATTTTAATGTTTTACGTACACTTTGTCCGGGTATAGATTACAAAAACCAAAATAGGCAGATGTAAAGGTTACCGCAACGTAGGCGCCTTGTAAACTTTGCATATTAACTGGAGATGCTCTAGGAAAGAACTTTTTTCTTATTATTGTGCTAGTGATACTGGCATTCTTTGTGTTTTTATGTAGATTTCAATTACGTCATTAGTCTTTGTGTAGCTGCTATATTTTTTTTAGTTATTTCCTACGCAACTGCAAAATATAGTGAACTTTGCAGCCACTTCTTTTTGTATGAAATTTTCACAAAAAGCGTCGTTCTGTAGCTTATTTAGCGCGTGGTAGCTCGCGAATTGCCGATATCTATCGAAACAGCATGCACAATTATTGAAACTATGCAATAAAATTTCTACAATTTTTTCACAAATTTTTTCACAATCCCACGAAATATTACCTAACATACTTTCGCGACGAGTGCCGAAAATATTTCGATTTCGAGTAGATATTACCATTCTACATATCTTGGAGTACGTATGTTAAATATCGCGAGTATAGGAAAATTACAAGGGCACAAAGTTATTCTCATGGGGCTGTGAAAAAAATTGGTTGAACTGTACTAGTCTTTTTTTAATAATTCCACTAATTATACATCCTGCTAGGATAGATATCGGCACTTCGCACTCTACAAAGAGCTAAATAAGCTACAGCACGAAGATTTTTTGAAGGTATAATACACAAGAAAGCACCCGCAAGGATCACTATATTTGCCGTTGTGTAGGACATAACTCAATAAATATAGCCAACTAGACAAAATTCATAACATAGTCGATATCTGCTTGACGAACTCTCTAATTGGCTCAATTTCTAAACCTCTGGTACAAACAATATTTTTTCTAGTAGCATCACCCTTAACCAATAAAAAGCACTGCAGCGCATTGGTCCTGTGATCTACATCATGGATTGGACGTTTACTGATAAAGAATCCCTATGAGATCGTGACGTTTATGGTCTAGTTTTAGCAGAGCGCCGCTTACGCTCCGCTCCGCTCAGATTTCACGTTCTGAGATACTGCAGGGAACTGCGTAGATTTCGCATTTGATAAGCGCGTCTTGCCTAGTCCTGCCGAGACGCGAGCGACGCACTATCAACTCGGCTGCAAAAGGACGAAGAGGCCAAGTAAACACGCTGTCGCGCTCCGCTTAGTCGGCTTTGTAGCGGAGCGGCGTAATTCATTTTCCGGGGCAGCTGGGCCCTCGACTGTGGCGCCGCCGCTCGGGAGAACTTGAAACATGGCGGCGCCTCGGATCTGGGCACTTTTGCTCCATAAGGATCGCCTTTGCCTAGGTACCTCGCCGGATACGCCACTAGGTCCATTCGCCCCTAGCTACGCTGGCTGCACGGCTGCGCAACTTGAAACACAGCCGCAATGTTGACACGCCTGCTGCATTTGTTGCGCTGCCGTGCTCTACAGTCGTGAGACGTGTTTTCTCTGTCTCAATGGGGGCATATGAAAAACTGATAATCGCAAAGTGGTGAGTAAAGCGTTTCAAATTAACGACGCAGTGTGTTGTCAGCATTCCTGGGGCCAAAGCGTCGCTTGTGATTCTCAGCCGAACAGTCCCTTGTGAATGTGTACCGTCTCTAGCTTAGACCATATCGCCATACCGCAACATCATGCTCGCGATTAATGGGTTACCGTTTTGATGTATTGAAACGCATAATTTGAGTGTTAGGTGCTACGATTATGGTGGTGGGACAAGATAAGCCCCAATTAATGCACACGTTTTAAGAGTGTTTAGTGCACATAGTGAAATTCTGAACAAGTGTGCCCCCCCCCCCCTGCCGCTGTCTTTACCTTGTATTCCTCATGTATTAAGTGCAGATAGTTGGTTGTGCGGGCACGTTCTCGTTTGCATGGGTTTCGCCCTTGCGCAGGACCTGTACCATCATTTTCAGATGCAAACAAAATATCGAGTTTTGAAGACTGAACCTATTTTTGTATAATTCGATGGCGCCAGAGTGCCGTGAAAGGTCTGCAGGAAGATTCGTACTACGTTGTACAAGTTCATATTTATTTGCGTGCTCGGCTGTTGACAAAGGCATTGCACAAAGAGTAACTCAGTCTCAAACAGCAACACTTAGTGGCATAAAAGGAAAAAAAATTGCAGTCGAGGTAGGACTAGATCATGATTCTAGTGGAGTCGTGTTCACTGTTTCCACGATTTTGCTGACCCTGCTCTTCTGACTGGCTGCAACTTTGTCATCATTGTTACTGCAGCTTCTGGTCGATGTAGGTGCTTTATTGGAAGCGAAATTTGATGAAGTAAACATACCCGTTTTGTATTTGTACAGCTTTTTATCCGTCATTCGTTCTTTCCTCAACCTGGAAGAGCTGGCCTGAATGCTAAGTGTTAAGGCCAGTCTCCAAAATATTTAATGGTACAGGTCTCTTAATTTGTATTGTATAGCTGACACTTCCAGCTATGCAAGTTGCTACTTTCAATTCTGTGCCTAGTCGGGTACTGCTATATCCTGCCACAAGTTCACCATTTAACAGCTACTGCACTTGTTTTTCCACCTACCATTCACAGCGACAAGGCAGAGGTACGGTATCAGTAACATTTGTTGCACAAACTTTTGCTGTAATTCAATTGCGTGATCAATCTATATTAGTAAGGCAAACACATTAAAATTATCTGCAAAGGTCAAGTATTTAGTGCAATCTTGGGCACTGCAGACAAATATCCTTGCATAGAATGCAAAGAGCATTCCTTGCACTAGGAACACAGCTCTAGCCAAGAGAAAAGGTTACATAAAGCGGGGTGCTTGTGTTGTCGCATGGCTCTCTTAAATGGTTTGTGGCTCCTGCACATAATGGCCTCTCTCTGCAGCCAAGTTGTGCACAGTTATTTTATACAACTTGCAGTGCCAATGATTCCTGGGGGACCCTGACCCTCCGCAACACATTCTGAAAGCACAGCTGAAACAACTTTGCCTGCCACAAGCACTTTGGAGGGCTTGCTGGACCGTATTTCAGCCCTCACCTTGCATGGTTTTGTCCTAGCACTCTTGACACCTTGTTGGAACAGCTTGGAGGTAACATACACCTGTGACCAAAATTAGGCAGACCAAGTGTTCTGTGGAAAAAGGAATTTCTTGACAACTCCAACTCATAACACGAAATTGATGAATGTGCTGCAATGTTTGCAATGCCAAGTCTCAAATACACTCTTCAGTTTCAGGTTCAATGTCGAAGATCAATAAAATTTAGTTTTTTTCACAGATCCGCTGGTGTCATTTCTTTGATCAGGAGTTTACTTCAATGGCATTATTGTGCAGCCCTTAACACTCTGTTGTGGCAGATGCTGCCAAAACATTTGCACCTCCTCCTTCTGCTTTAACATTGACCATTAGACACCTTGTGGGCAACCATCCTGCAAGTTTGATGCATTTAACCTCCTGCTGCTGCTGCTATACAACACTCCAGTGACCTTGCTGACTGCCAGTCTGCTCTTCAGAACTAAATGCTCAACCTCTTCTCTTGACCACTTTCCTGCTGTTCTCTAAAACACAAGATGCCAGCCGTGCAGGATACTCGCTCTGGTGCCCGATGCCACAGCCCTTGACACTGGTGGCACCGTGCCTACTGATCTGCCTTGAGTGCGTGACACCATTCTTCTCGAGGCTCCACGACCATCTCAAGGGTCAATCAATACGACTCATTACTCCGCATCTCCCTCAATTTCGCTGCCATGCCCCTTTACGACTGCTACGGAGTACAAGTACTCCAACAGTTCACATCAAGCCCTGCCGTGCCCAACTCCTTGATCTCGCTCGAACGCTGAAGTGTGCCTTGCAACATTCACAACTTCACCCTTCTGCTAATGCTCTACATATGAAAAACATGGGATTAGTCGAAAATAGATGCAACCATGCCTTCCATATGAAGTATTTTCTGCTGTAGCATTAGCAGAGAATCTGAGATCTACTTTCGTGTCATCTGCCCTGGCACATAGTTTGTACCGTAATGAAATTAACTTCGAAAGAATTTAAAGTGGCGAAACCAGACAAGCGATGACTGAATTTTAAAAATGATACTTATCTATTTTGGGTTTTTAGTGTGAAAATGTTCTTGCACAGCGTCTAACAGGCAGTAAAAAACTTGAATAGGCAATCTGTTGGTGCAGAGTTCATATCTTTTTGGGCATTGTGGGTTTTAATCATTTTCTTGTATGCTTTTCATAAAACACTTTGGATTCCTGTTTCAAACATCACAATGATTAGGAGTGTCGGTGACAGTTCTTGCAATGAAATCGCAATTTCGCTTTAGAAATTGCATTAAATTTTCAGCTTCTTAAGAAATGCTATTTTTATCCTGGTTGCTTTAATATCGAAAAATTTTTTGTCAATACTCGCCAAGTACTTTTTGTACACTGGCCAATAACCCAAAACTGAGGGTGCATATTCTTTTTAAGTTACATACTTGTGACCCCCTGTGGTGGTGTAGTGGCTATGGCATTGCACTACAAAGCCAGACGGTGTGGGATAGAATCCCGGCCACGGCAGCCGCATCTCAATGGGGGTGAAATGCGAAAACACTAGTGTTCCGTGCACTGGGTGCACAAAAAACCCCAGGTAGTCAGATTTAATCCGAAGCCAGCCGCTACAGCGTGCCTCATGATCAGATTGTTGTTTTGGCATGTAAAACCTCAGAATTTAAAATTTAACATACTTGTGGCAACCAAGTCAATATGTCCATTGTATTCTTGTGTTGTGCATCTGATAAAAATTGTCTCCAAGTCCCGGTGAATGCAGCACTAAGCTGTGAAGAAGGCCTTTAACAAAAATTTTCCTTTTTTACAGTTCATGCTGTTTGTAATGTCTTTATTAAAAACTAAGCGATAAAAAACATATACCTTCCAAAAATCTGCACATGTACGCAGCACTCTGACTGGCCTTCAGCACAACAGGCCAAGCTCAAATGTAACACTGCTGCCATGTAGCAGACACAAGGGGCAAGCCTTCTGAACTGTTAAGAATTCGCCCCTCCAAGAATGCACTGCCACTTATGACTGCTGCAATAAGCTTCTTGTGCACTGGCTAACGAGTGGTAGAAGCCAAAGTGCCTCAAGTCGTCTTGCTTGTCATGCATGTGGTGTTGGAAGCAGATGGAATAATGCCAAAACACAAAGTGAAAATTTCCTGAATAGCTTGAAAAAAAGTTTCCTTTCATATACACAAAACTTGGAATAAATGCAGAATCTTGCTCCTATCTCTGAAGTAACCCCCTCCCCTTTTTGTCCTGCTTTGACGTTCGAGGATTCTGGTCACATAATGCATAGGTGCTATGGCGGACACAGTTCCTGTAATTGCAAAATGGGTAAATAGTCCCAGGTACTGGCAAGTTCCGGAACAATTGGTTATCTAACTTGACACAGACACTAAGCACGTTATAGACTAGTGCTTGTAAAATAATAATGAGAATGCAATTGCTTCCTCTTTCATTGTGAAACTAGCCTTACACGGCAAATTTTCATTATATGAAGGCTAGAGCAATGAAGTTGGCATGTGCGTGCAGTGGTTTAGTCTCTCCCGATTACACAATCGGGCCACTCCCTGTGCACCAACAATTACATAAACACTGCAAGTAAACATCATTCCACTCTACCAAATTCAACTTAGTATGTGGCTTAACAGTGTACTTTTTCATATTCTGGATTACTATGGAAGAGTAAGAGAAAACAGCCACATTTATGCAAAAACTTTAGGTCTTTCTTTTGCCCCTGCAGGTGATTATAGAAAAAAATGGTGCTTGAGAGCATGAAGAGTTGTTCCCGTAGAACATGGTTGGTCTTAGGCCTTCACTCTACGCACAGGATGTAATGCTTCTGCTCAAGACTCGGGTTATTGACAATAGAAGCAGGGATGTAAGAGACATATTGACCTTAGATTTGTCTAAAGCATTTGAAACAGTGGCTCACGACTTCCTTCTCAAAGAAATCTCTGCGCTAAACCTAGGGGGCAGATTCTTTACCTTTGTGGAATCCTTCCTCAGGGGCAGGACGGCGGCTATCAGAGTAGGACAATCAAAATCATAACCATTTCAGCTCGGACGTAGAGGAACCCCCTCAGGGTGCGATAATTTCCCCTTCTATTCAACATTGCGATGCACAGGCTTTCTAAGACATTATCAGCTGTAACGAATGTGGAACATGCGCTCTACGCTCTGACAATATCACAATTCGGTGCCCGGGAGGTTCGGAGGCGGCCGTTGAGCAGGCGCTCCAGGAAGCCCTATAGAGGTTTCTCGGTCCTTCCTTGACGGAACGGGACTTAAGCTCTCCCCGAATAAATCCGAACTTTTACTATACAGGCCATCGAGACAGCGGGTTCGAGGGATAACGCCTTTAGACCAGATTCCTATTAATGTTTATATGAGGAATGGTCAGATCCCCAGGGTCGACTCGATCAGAATCCTCGGGTTGCTGCTTGACTCCAGGGGCTGTAATGCTAAGACCATTGCTCACCTCACGTCCAAAACTGAAAGCATTCTTACACTGATCATGAGAGTATCTAATAAGAAAGGAGGGATTGGTGAGGACAACCTGCTTAGAGCGCATCACGCATTCCTCATGAGCCACGTCGATTATGTTGTTTCAGCCTTACATTGGACAAAAATGGAGAGGGACAAACTAGACACCCTGATGCGGAAAAGCATCAAGAAAGTGTTGGCATCCCGATTACAGCAAGCACTGAGAAAGAAACTCGTGCAGCTGGGGGTGCACAACACTATCCTCTAGCTGATTGAGGCACAAAGGTCTGCACAGGTTGTGATACTTTCGGGCTCTTGGGCCGGTCGACGTCTTCTGGAGGCAGCGGGTCTTCGACCTAGCTTCAGCCTGAGGGAGATTGTACAACTTGATGTTAAGGTCAGAGGTACCTACGTCGTTGATCCATTTCCTAGAATGAGTACATCCGCGACACATAAGGAAGGCGAGTAGCGCGAGGCTAAAGCGTTTTTAAAGAACACTTCAGGCATTGAATCCTTGTTGATGCGCCCAGTAGGTTGTGCGGATAAATTCACAGTCTCTGCAGTTAACGACAGGGGTGAATTCTCTCCACGGCTTCAGTAAGGACTAGCATGGTCGATGTGGCCGAGCAGGTTGCCATTGCAATCGCGATGCTTGATCCCAAACGATCGATTATTTACACGGACTCCGGCGTGGTGGTCAGGACCTTCACCTCAGGCCTCGTAGCAAAAGAAGCGGCAGCGCTTCTAAAAAGAAATCAGATACAGACTCTATCCACCACATTACTTGGTTCCCAGCCCACATGGGAGACGTGTTGCCGGGTCGCCTGAACCCCAATGAGATTACTCACCGCCGTGCACGAGAACTCACGTGCCGCGACGGGGGTGGGACCTCTGCGAGTTCGGAGACTATTGGCCATAGTGACCCTCTACTTACGCTCTATGAAATTACGGCACATTACAAAGGGGAGCAGCGACATTTTCCACCTCCCCATCCTAAATTGAGTAGAGCACTGTCCCGTACGCTCAGGTTGCTCCAGACGGTTTCGTACCCATCGAGAGGCTTCCTGAGTAGACTACACACAGAGATAGATCCTCATTGTCCGGATTGTGGGGAAGAATTCTGTACTTTAGCCACATGCTCTGGCAGTGCCCTGTGTTACACGACTTCAACAACAGCGAGTACTGGGAGAAGGCCATCACGAGCACTAAACAGGAAGACCAGTCCAAGGCTGTCTAGAGGGCCATGAGAGAGCAGAGAGGCATGGCCTCCCGGCTCCAACATGGAATTAGCCGACAGCTAGCCAGGGGCCTCTGTGGCTCCAATGGCTTGCTCCTCGGGACCTTATTAAAATTTTGTCTGTCTGAGGTAAAAAATGTCACAGTTTCGCCCTAAGGGCGAAGCAATGAATGCGATAGCAACACAGCAATGTCATACGAAGTAAGGTGAGCGGCCTTGGTAGCAATTGAATTGTAGTAAACATGAGCTGATTAAGTAAGCAGGTGTGCTGCGGCGTAAGTAGACCGACATGAAAGAGACTCGATGACCACGAGAAGGCGCGTGTGAAACGGTGTGTGATGAGAAGCGCTTACCGTGGGCAGCGCGTGCGAAGGGACACACCTGTAGTGCTGCACTGCCGATCTGGGCAGCATTGCATGTGTAGCGTGCGTTGGAAAATGTGGTCCGACTATTATACTAACTGAATGAACAAGGTGGTGTGAGCGCGCACAAACAAACATGAATAGATCACACAGAATGACTGCAGCCAACGACTGTCAAAACGCTGGCAGCGGACGAAGGTACGTGCGGTCTATCGCTTCAACGGAAACTGAGCGGCGCATGCACGGCGCATAAAGGTCAGAGCCGTGTGGAGATAAGAGACGGTGCGGTCGAACGAAACGACGAGCGCGGTTGTTGGCAGCGTAGAAGTGCGCCCCCCCTCCCCCCCCCCCGCTCCCTCCGGCGCGCTGGCTTCCCGCTTCCTTGCTTGCGCGTGGGAGAGATAAGAGACTGTGCGGACGAGCGACGAGCGCGGTTGTTGGCAGAGAATGCCCCCCCCCCTGCTCCCTCCGGCGCTGGCTTTCCGCTTCCTTGCTTGCGCGTGGGAGATTGAGTGCGTTCGCTCTCCGTGATAGCGCGCGTCCCCCACGCTTCCGCGGGGTCATACGGCGCGCGGCGAAGATTTTATCTATACGGAACCTCACGGCGACGGCGGCGCCGACGGCAGAAATCCGTTGAAGTGGCAATACTTAAGCTATCGCAATAAAATGTTTGGCGCACAAATGTACTTGTTCTCTAGGAAGGTTCCGACTGTGCTTGCATAGGCTGTACTTCTCGGGACATTCAACACATTCGGGGCACTGAACTATAACACACATCCATACAAAGAATGGCTATCACTACAGTATTGTTAGGTTAGTTATGCTTTCAGTATATAACATTAACGCAACACTAATCAAGCTGGCCAGACCGAAAGGCTGGATAGCTTGACAGCTGCACACAGCCCGTTCTGTTGCCAGTACATCACATTGGTCTGAGACCTGCAAGAGTGACATGTAGTTGTAGATCTAGCCAGTACAGTATACTGCCAGCGTGAGGCATTTGAGAATTCAGCTTCAAGTTCCATAGACATCAACATTACTATTATATTTATCTAGGCAGCTAACTTCATCACTTCCCCTCTGTCACCTATCTAGCACACTTCAAGATATCAGCTTCCATTCGACACTGGAGATGCAGCCCTACACTGTCCTACTGCTTATATGCAAGCCACAGTGACTTGGAGATTACCACTTTAATATGTCCAAAGCCTTTCTTTTTTGTCATGATACAACCCCTGATGGCCAATTATCCTCTGAGTCAGAGAAATGAGCACTGGCCGATGTCAAGATGCCATTCAGCCAGTTGAGTTTCTTTAGCAGGGAATCACAGCCAAATTTTCAGTGCAAATGTCATTATGCACCACTCCCAAGTAATTCATTTGCTTGCTCCACAGTGCCTGCACATCCAAGAGTGGCTGCTCTGAACATTTGTGGCTGTCGACCTCAATGTGCCGTACTGTTCCTAAAACCTGCTACGCTGCTATGTATGGCATTGCCATTAAAAGGAGACTAAGCAGCCCAACATGTTATAGTTGCTAGAATCTGCTATTGTGGAACACTGCCCAACATCTACATGCACTATGTGATGAAACGTGCTTGTCTATCTTTCGCCGGTGACCCCCTTTCACTGGCTAACGAATGTTAACGTTATCGCTCGGTGCAGGACACGCCTGCATGTAATCGAAAGTTTCTCGAACGTTATCGATGCTTCTATCCGTTTCTGTTGTCACCGACGCTTATGTAATCTGATTGTATGAGCGACACAAGTGTCTAGCACTTTCTGAAGACAACGCGGGCACCAGGCATTACTCTGGAACCTTCAATGACTCGTGTATAAAAGCTGACGCGTTTCATCGCTGATCCAGATTTCGACGATCGCCCACTGTGTTCGCCGCTATTTGTGCTTCGAGTGCAACTTGCCTATGTGGACACAGGTTCGCCCAATAAAAGTCTCCCGTCATTCACATTTTTGTGACTGTCTTCTTCACCGTCACTACTAAGTGACAAATGAGCATGCTGCCGGTATCAAACCTAAACCAGTCAATAATTGATGCAGGAGATTGCCTTTTTCATAGCCTTTGAAAGCAGTCTTAAATAATTTAAAACATTTGGAAAGAATATTTATTCTTGTCTAAATCACTGCAAATTTTGAAGTTGCCCTTTTGTCTCAGACATCTTGTGCACCTAGTATGTAGCCTTTAATTATTTCAAAAGATATGCTGGGTCAATAACTATTTTAACCTGTCAGGACATGTGCTTGGTATTATGTCATGTTCAAATAACAACAGACGAATTTCCTGCACGGTAACTTTTATTAGCATTTTGGAGGCAATGAACAAGCAATGTACAGCTTAATGAGTGAAATGGTGAGCATGTCAAAACATCTTTTTGATGTGTGCAACCAGAAGCACGATAATTAGGATTCTTGCTGCACCATCAGCTGTTAAATACCCGTGCGCTACATCTACAAGATGCAAGAGCATGTGTCAAAGAAAACATGCATTCGTGTAAAAAAGTCGCATACATACACTGACACAACCTTGTTCAGAGAGGAGTGGCCTGAAAGACGTTTGCAGCATTCAGCCAAGGTGCATACATAGGCATGAACACGAATATGCATCACGAAAAGTCGATCAATTTGGCAACTGGACTGGGAAAACTTTATTTAGGTCCTGCAGGACGCGCTTAGGGCGTAGCGGGCGTCTCCCACGTAGGGACCGACAGGGAATACCTGGCGGCCGCTTCGTGGGCCTGCTGGACGGCAATTTGGCAAGAAAGCGTACAAACAAGTTTGCCAAACCTAGGTAAAAAGGGGTAACTGTGGTGCTGCAGAGGTCAAACCAGGATTGTGCAGTGTCACAAGGATGCACTAAGCCGCGATTTTGTAGCGATTCCTTCTCCGATGATATTCCTTTTCCCGCTTTGTCAGTGGTCAGAGTGACGTCCCCACCCGCGTTATTCCGTTATCAAAGCGAACAGCCGGCCGTGAACGGTGGATGATAAGAGTGGCATATAATCGAGAGGAAGGCATCGCTACAAAATCGTGGCCCAAGTGCACAGCTGTCAATGAAGAACAAGGTCAAAATAATGGGGAATTCCGAGGATCACAATGATGGATCGGGTATTGGAACAACAGCTCTTGCTTCATTATTATACAACCACAGAACAAGGGCCACACATCACTCGGCCCCACATGTGCACATATCATAGACAAAGAGATACGAGTGCTTTTCTCAGCTTCCCGAGACAAACACCACCCCTCAACGAAACAGTGACCAGATTGCTGTTTCGTGTTTGGCGTACCACACACATTCAAGCCCACTCTTAAGCCTTCAACTATGTCACAAGAAAGTCATTGGCTATATAAATATAAAGCATATGACAATCTTCTCAAGTGAAATAGCATACACCGATTCAAAAGATGGGAAAGCAAGAGACCCAGAATTTTCACAAGATGTGATATATCCTCGTGTCTGCTCACGTACCAATATTAAAGATTACCAGTGAGTCCTATGACACTACTTGATTTGCTGTTTTCGCGCAAAATACAATATAGCATTCTGTGTTCCCACAGTATGCCATCTCAGACGAAATTCCCGCTACAATATGGTCCTTTCGTATCCCAGCCATATGTGTGAATGCTTCAATATCACTACGTTACATTCATCGTAACTTGTGTAACCCCGCAAATTAGCATTCCTAACACTTGTCCACCCGCACCTCGAGTTTGCATCCTCAATATGGTCTCGCCATCATGAGTACTTAATCTGCACATTGGAAGCCACACAAAATGGAACTAGTCGATTAATTTCCTGCAACTGCACATCGGTTAGTCCAGCATAATTCGATCCAAACTTGACCTTTTGCTTCGTACACTAAGTAGTCCCTGGAACACACCAGTACAGTACTTGCATTGCTTCACGTAATCAAATGAAGTCAACAAGACTGCCATGGAAACTGCCATGAAACCGTACATCAACTAAAGCAGCATACAGTCGCGATCAAATGGTGTGAACTCGGCAAACTGAAAGCTGAGGATTTCATTGGGCCTCTGAGATCACCGTGGCAAACCACATAACTGTTGCCAGGGCAGCACTCCATGCACTGCACCAGATTGATGCAAGAGGGCACATTCTGCTTTAAGCTTAGCACCATGCACAGTCACATAATTTCAGCAACGATGACCCTGGGCCGACCCTGTTGGTTAAACCATTTGGGAACAGTTCCTCTGACATTTTGGTTCGGTTCAGCTGAAAATACTAGTTTATCTTTGGTTTGGTTAGAGCCTGGTTAGAAACAAGGCCACATATAGAGATTCCATGAATAAGCAATGTTGACCAAACACAATTCACTGCACACAACACTGACATCTTGACGCTTGCAAATCAAGGGCTTACTTTATTTACATCATACTGCAGGCCGTGTGGCCCAAGCAGGAGGGGCAAGTTAACACAAAAAATATGCGTACAAAAGCAGAATTGCAAAATATAAAACTTAGGAAAGGAAACAAATAGCACAAGAGCAATGTGACTTAGGAAATACTAATAATATGAGTTTGAAATGATTCAGAGGAGTTGAGATGTTGGAAAGGGACGAGGTTTCATTCTTGTATAGTTCGGGGAAAAAAGAAAATTTAAAAGGTTGTCCTGGCAATGTAAGGGGAGGGTGCGAGGGGGTGGGAATGACTGGTTTTCCTGGATGCAGAAGAGTTATGTATCGACTAGGATCTGAAGAGAACTTGCGGTTTATGAAGGAGTAAAGGAACTTCAGGCGTATTATTTTTCACCTTGTTTGAAGGGTGTGAAAACGATTAGTGCGCTTCAGTTATAGACTCTTCTCGGCCATATTTGGAAAAAATAAAACGTATGGCTCTTCTCTGTGTCTTTTCAAGGGCGTTAATGTTGATTTTGTTAAACGGGTCCCAAATGACGCACAATTATTATAATTTGGGTCGAATAAAAGGGGCATAGGCTGACGATTTAACTTCATGGGATGCATGTTTAAGCTTATGGCGAAGTAGACATAGCTTTCTAAAAGCAGAAGAGGCAGTAGCAGCAATGTGGCTATTCGAATTTAGGTTGTTAGTAATTGTAATTCCAAGATATTTGTACTCGCTCACTTCGGCCAAGGAGTCTTGGCCAATAGAATAAGAAAACTTCAGGGGTAGTTTTCATTGTTATACGTAGAAGCACATATTTATCAGAGTTAAGTTTCATTCCCCACTTGTTGCTCCACTCAAGAAAGATGTTTAAGGCTAAATGAAGATATAGTTGATCATTCACTGTATTAATATCGTTAAAAATGATATAGTCGTCTGTGAACAGACGAATATTGACAGGGGCCTCTATTACGTCAGCTATGTCGTTACAATAAATAAGAAATAGTAGTGGGCCAAGCACGCTGCCTTGAGGCACGCCAGAGGTTACTGAAAGAGAATTGGACTGCTGCCCATCAATCACTACGTACTGTTTTCGATGTCTTAAGTAAACAGAAACCCAGGACAGGACAAAGCCAGGAAGACCAAGGAATTCTGATTTACAAATGAATTTGTCATGAGGAACTACATCAAAAGCTTTTTGAAAATCCAAAAATATCACATCGATTTGGCCAGCCTTGTCTAAGAGAGAAGCAAACGAGTGATTGACCGTGCTTAATTGGGTGACTGTCGAGAGCGCCTTCCTGAAGCCATTTTGGAAAGGAGATCAAATGTTATGCTCGTTTAAGAAATCATTATGTAGTCAGCAACAATGTGCTCAATTTATTTACAAGAAGAGGACATGGAAATCGGATGGCAATTCAAGACTGAACTTGGGTCACCTTTTTTAATATAGGGACAACACGTGCTACTTTCCAATCGAATGGAAGTACCGCAGAATGTAGAGAGGCCTGAAAGATTACTACAAGACATTTAATTAAAGGTTCCGCATAACGCCGAAGGAAGATGTTGGGAATGCAATCTGGACCAACAGATGATTTCACTTTTAATCGGACTAGCATATTAAGTACACCTTGATGAGAAATATTAACTTCAGAAGAGAAGGACAGTGAAGTTTGGAAAGAGGGTTCAGTGGGCGGGGAGAAGACACTGTGGAAGTGGTCATTTAAAAGGTTAGCAACAGCATTGGGATCAGTTATTGGGATGCTATCGTGGATAATGTTCGTTATAGATTGATTCTGTTCCTTGATAAAGTTCCAGAACTTCTGGGGATCTTCCTTAATAAAATTTGGTAAAGTGCTACTGAAATAAAAATGTTTTGCTTCTGCAATGGCTACAGAAAGGGCGACACGAACATTGGTTAAATTATCGGTAGCTGGGCCTTTCTAAGGCATTTGGCTTTACGTTTTAATTGAACAGTGCGCCTATTCATCTATAGTTATGTTAACTGGCTTTTTGCGTTTGTTAGGTATAAATTGATCAATGCAGAATAAACACGTGACTTTAAACTTTTGCCAAAGTTGCAGAACATCATTCTGGTAAAATTCAGAAAGACAAGAATCAAAATGATCTGTTAATCACACATCAGCAGCCTGCGCAAAATTTTTCACAATCGTAGGCGGATGCGTGTCATGCGCGTGAGTACGAGTACCATTCAGCGAGAACGATGCAACAATAAGTTCATGTTCAGACGACCCAGGTCCCATAGATACAGAATAATCGGAAAACGAGCGTTCAAGAAAGACAAGGTCAAGGAGCGAAACAAGACCGTTTCCAAGTCTGGTAGGTTCACGAACTACTTGTACAAGTTTGTGGTCGAGCATCATATCAAAAAGCACATTTGCGTCGAGAACAGAACCGGCACCTGACATAACACGATCCCAGTCAATGCATGGCAAGTTAAAATCGCCAACTACTAATAGCTTATTTCTATTGAACTGGGCAATCTGGTCACTTATCCCTAATAAATAATCGGCGACATCGCACGTAAAACAAAAATGTGACCATAAATATTCAGTTTTACGAACAGACTTTCGGTGTCGCTTGACTCTCATAACAGAATGGCCTCCACGGACGACTTTACAATAACAGCAACCCCACCGCCCCTAGAAGTTCTATCTCTACGAATTATTTTGTGGGCAGGCAGGATTTCGCTATGAAGCAAGGTTTCCGTTATAACTGCAACGTGTGGTGAGTGCGACAATACAGCTTCTTTTCGACATTAAAGTTAGGAAAAATGGTGGGCGGCAAAACCACCGCCGCCCACCGTGGGGAAAAACCCTGGATATATAGTATGTTATTGTAACTTCATTGGTGTATTCAATAAAACATCCTTATTGGAGCTTTCTAAAAAGGCGCTTTTTTTTTCATGGTAAGGAAGGATTTGAGCGTAGTTCCTTCCTTCAAGTGTGTTTGTGTTCTCCAGCATGAACTGTTCTTCTCTGTCTTTACTACATGAAGGAAAAATGTAAAGGGAATAGAATGATTGTTATGGGAAACTTGCATTGTCTTCCTAGAAAATGCGTCATGTAGCAGGGCATTTTAGGAGTCCGGTACATATTCTAAATGTCTTAAAACTGGCAGCTTTCTTTTCTCCTGAGACTGACATTTCAAGCCCGTTTTAGTTTTAGAACAATAATCTGGATATGTTTCTTTTTTTACACTTGCCTTGATATGCTATGAATGCACATTTGTTTTGAGCATTACCGTGTTCACAGCAAATGTGGCAGTGAGACTATTATTGTGTAGCACTAGAAAAAAGATGATGAGCAACTAGGTATTCAAAATGTTTATTTTAGTAGGATGGCTTGATGATAATATGAAAAGTCTATGTGCATGCACCAGCAGGGATGGATCATCATAAGAACACTAAATCGGCAAAAAAAGAATTCTGTTCTGGATTACTGCAGTTATACAATAAGCCATGGAGCTCAACACAGTGATACCTCGAAGCCCTGTTAACAATGTGTCGGCTAGTACCTTGCATCTCTCTGCTGAAATGTTACGAAGGTCAGTGCCAGATTTCTGAAACTGTGTAGCAATTGATCTTATAAGAGGTGAACATCCGCAAATATTTTTTTCAGTCTGAGAGATGACTTTTTCTTCACTGCAACAGGCAGCCAACCACATGACTGGGATGTATAATAGCTGGACAGATTATTCAGCGCGCAGCAACCAAGCCCACAATATCTTGCGAGTAGTAGCTGCAGAATGCAAAACCAGTGGGAACTGCACGAACGTTCCCAAGTCCCCGCACAGGTGCACTAAAATTACAACATCGCCATTGCCCGTAACCCGCGCACCTGTTCTATTTTACGCGTACCGCCCTTCTGTTTTGTAGCGTTAGCTACACTGGCCTAGCCAAGCCCGTTTCGCGCGGCACATCAAGAGCCGTGCTGCGCATGCGCAAGGATCAATGATGTCACACGGCTTGCGCACCGGAGCCACCGGAGCCGGCACCTCTCGCGCACTCCACCGCCGCCGCGCGCGACTCACCGCCGCCGGTCTGCGCATTCCAGAGGAGTGACGTCGTAGCCGTGGTAGACACACTGGCGCCGGCGCGCGCTCGCTGTGCAGTCGCCGTCTGACACTGCGCTGGAGCCGCTGCGCTTCTGACTGGCGTTTGTGTGTGTCATTGGAGCAGCAGTAAGCATGACAATCAAGCTAATCCTTGACAATCTAGACAACCAGGAAAGCTAAGAATAATCAGCTGAAGCTTTGCTAACGCTACGTGTATCCTGGCATAGCCGAGCTAAGCCACTGCAACATTTTTTTAGTAAAATTTCGCAGCGAGATGACACTTCTCTGCTCCGCGTTATTTAATAAAACACTTGGCGCTGTCATCTGCGACGTTCCTCCGAAACGTGTGTTGCTAACGGACAGCGAAAGCAGTGCACGCCAACGCGGGCTTCTCCAATGGCGTAGTAATTTTTTCTTAGCGAAGCAGGCAAATGCAATATGCTAAGTGTTGTGTTATTTAACAATGCGGAGCAACAAATGCGACATGTTCCGACATCGTCAAAACTGCAGCAAATAACGAAGCAGGTCGTGGTTGCGATACCTAAGAGCGGTCTCAATTTCACTTTTCATCAAGCCCAGAATCAAGAAAAACGGTGGCTGTATACAGCTCTATACCAATAAAACATGTAAAGGTAAAGAAATACATATTCACCTCGATAGGCAGGCCACAAGTTCGTGCAGGACGCAGTGGCGATTTGCTTGCCTTCAGGTATGACGGGTACACAAAGCGCCGCAAATTAAATATCGATGCTTGATTTTCTAGATGGTACTAAGTATACTTGTAACGAAGACGTACATTTAAGAACACAATATCATGCAAAACAGCGCAAGAAAGCTTGGTACTTGAGCTGTTTCAACTTCAAAAAGCCAAACAGGAAGCCGCCATGACACTTGTTTCAGGAAGGAGGTGGCACCACCTTGTGGCGCTTCACGCTTTAGAAAACCGAAACCGAAACTGCCTTAACTTTTTGTTTCAGGAAGAAGGTGGCACCATCGTGTAGCGCTTCACGCAGTAGAAAACCGAAACTACCTAACTTTTTTTTAAGCGCGCGAGAATATTTGGTTGCTTGTCGAAAAGCCACCCAATATTTCTACACGACGACAATAATATGTCAGATAATCTGCCCATAGCTGACGAAACAGTCACTAGGACTTAAGTATTCACGTTGCATTAGATCACTTAATTTTGACTTATAGGCGCGCCCAATGGAAGTAATCTCGATCACAAGGAGCACTGACGACCGCAATCGAGAGCTAAGATCTAAAGTGTGCGAACGCGGTATTACGGCATCGGTTGGCTCAGTGAAGGTGAACGTTCTAGGAGCGGAAATGCAAGAACAGTGAAGAATTCTGCCTCCACGTGAAATGCCGGGAGGGACGGAGCTCGTGGAGGGACGGGGATGGTTTAAAGTAAAAAGGCGCTGCAAGACATGTACTATCAGCGTCAAATGAAAGCCGAACAGCGGAGCGCGTGCCACAAGCATTAGAAACAGCATAGTGCGCGCCGTCCAGTCATCAGCGCAGACAGGCCCACACATCCGGTTTGGTAGCACAGAGCCACCCCACTGAAGTGCGATTTTTTTTTTTGCTTGTGTTCCCACTCGGATTTTTGAAAGGAAGAAAAAAAAGGAAAACAAGCGAAAATTTTGCAACATTCAGAAGCGCAGGTTTCGCTTCTGTTTTCTTTTTTTATGTTGCAGAATTTTCGCTTCTGCTCTTTTTTTTTCTTTCCTTTCAAAAATCCGAGTGGGAACACAGGCAAACAAAAAATCGCGCTTCAGTGGGGTGGCGCTGTGCTACCAAACCGGATGTGTGGGCCTGTCTGCGCTGATGACTGGACGGCGCGCACTATGCTGTTTCTAATGCTTGTGGCACACGCTCCGCTGTTCGGCTTTCATTTGACCCTGATAGTACATGTGCGCATACATGTCACTGTCGAGCCTTTGTACGAAGCGAAACCGCCCTCGGCCGCAGACAGCGCAGCTGCTGTAGCGCCCACGGCAAGGACTACGTGGGACGACGGACGCTCCAATAGCACGCCGCGCTCCCTGCGCAGGCATGAACGGCACGGACATGGCTAAATTTGCACTCTCCAGGATAGCGCACAGAGACAGCTGACTAGCCAGAGATCATGTTCTAGCACCAGTTCGCCGTGACGTCTAGTAGTAGTAGTATCAGCAGCAGCAGCAGCAGCAGCAGCAGTAGTAGTAGTAGTAGTAGTAGTAAACATTACTTACAGAAAAAAAATTGTGCGATGAACTGGACCCTTCAGTCCAGGCGCCCGCCGGTCGCCTGCACCATTGCAAAGTCGATGTATAGTCAGCCAAGATCGCTTGGTCATCTTGTGTGGTGACTGTAGGGGGTAGGGTGAGAATGGAGCCAATGGGAAGAGTTGGGAATGGAGGCCTGCAGTGCCATAGCACGTGTGGAGTGTTTGGGTGACCGCCACAGACCCCGCACTGTGGCAGAGGCTCCTTTGCTTATCCCCATATAAGGTGTTGTCTAGTTTGCGTATGTAGGATGTTTCTGCTTGGCGAATTAGTGTGCCCTGTAGTCTGGTGAGATGTGGGCTGAGCGTTGGAAATTGTCTTCTGTGCTCTCTGTTTCGTGCTAATGTGAGAATTGCGGGAGCCTTTTGAGAGGATTGACCTGAGCAGGGGCCCGACGGAAGAGGCCCAGCACGGTGCTTCTCGGGCGAGCAGGTTAGCCCCTTCACTGCCCTCCATTCCCACGAGCCCCGGTATCCAGATCACTCCAGTGGGCAAGTGCAGGTGTTTGTGGAGTGCCTCACAGTAATCTTTGGGAAGTTGTCCGCTCTGAAGTATCTGGCAGGTTTTCGTCGAATCTGTAAATATGATACATTTCCTCGTGGGGATTTGTGGGACTTCAATCGCCATAATAATGGCGGCAAGATCAGTTCACTGTGGCTCCATCTTGATCGTTTGCATGCGAGTGATCATAAGGCAGTGATCGGTAGCGGCTATGGCTGCTGCGCTGCTTTTGATGGCAGCATCGGTGTACAGGCATGTGTCGGTGTTGGCTCGTTGAATGTACTCGCTGTAGTATGTGATGCGCTGTTCTCTGCATTCTTTGTTTCATTGGGGGGTCCATGTGCGTTTGTATGGGGGCTATTCTGAGCAGTGCTGGGGAATTTTTGCCGAGCATGCTTGTAGCGGGCAGGGGGGTGTCGTTGGGTTCGAAACCCAGCATCTGCATGATTCTCCTGACCGATGTGGTACTACTGAGTCTAATTTCCTGCCTGCATTTATGTGATAAGCTCTTCTAGGATGTTATGGTTACCTGCCTTCTCTATCATCTACGTACTTGTGTTTGTCAGCACCCCTATTGAAAGTTTTGTGGCTTTGCTAATAAGAGTGTCAAGCTTGATGTGCTGTGCCTTTATGAGATTAATGTGTGGTGCGTGATAGCAGAGGCGAGACATGAGTAAAGCGTCACGCAGCCATAGTATGTCTGTCTCATGAAGCCCTCGATGGCGACTGCAAATGCTGTTCAAGACCTGCTCAATCTGCTTTAGCAAGTGCCGCAGTCACCGCACCCCCTCCACCTCGCCGAATGTGCAGGCCTAATAGTAGTTGTATGTCTTTGTGGGATGTATTGTGCTTTGTTGTATAGGGTGATGGGTGGGGGTCTCCATTGTGTGGTGTGCACAAGCAGCAGCTCCGACTTCTCCAGGACGTACTCCAAGCCAATGCTCGCAGCTGCCGCTTGAGCTGCACCAAGTGCATGTGGCGAGGTGTCCTGTATTTGCACTGGAGAGCCTTTGTTGATCTTATGGCTATGTTGTCAGCATAGTAATATATGGGTAGTAGAGCTCTGTGTATGCGACACATTGCTAAGTTGAGCAGTGTTGAGGAGAGCACTGCTCCTTGCAGGTTGCCCCTTTGCGAATGTGCGTAGGGGTTAGATGTCATATTGCCAATCTTGAGGGTGTATGTATGATGCCTCAAGTAGTCCCGCATATAGTTGTACATCTTGGCACCATGATTGGTGAAAGAGAGCTCCGCAAGCATGGTGTCGTGGGCCACGTTGTTGAAGGCTTTCTTCATATCTATGGCTAAGATTGCTATAAGTTGAGAGTTGCTGGAACGTTTGGTGATATCTTCATGTATCTGGAGGAGCATGTCTTGCATAGACAGCTGGTGTCTGTATCTTAGCAAGGTGTGCAGCAGGTATGCATACTTTCTAGATGTGGCATTAATCTGTTGGAAAATTATGGGCTCCATCAATTTGCCTTCAATGGACGTCAGCAAGATGGGGCGGAGGTGGCCAATGTCGGTTGATTTACCTGGCTTTGGGATCAAGATAATCATGGCTTCCTTCCACTCTCTCGGGAGGAAACCCATGTTCAACACTTTGTTAAGTTGACTGAGGAAGAACTCAAAGTCATCATCCGATAGGATGTGGAGCTGTGCCCCAGTCAGTTCATCTGGCTTGGATGCTTTGTTCAGTGGCATTTCCACAAGTGCGAGTTTCAGCTCTGCCACGTCATTGTCTCTCATGAGGAGGAGATTAGCCGACTCCACCCCTTGGTAATCTGTGTACTTGAGACTGTCCAGAGGAACCATGTAGGTCTCTCGGAGAATCTCGAAAAGTCCTCACTGACCCTTTTACACTGATCGATAGCTTCCTGAATGCGTTGTGTTGTGTGATATCGGTCCACTCCTGTAGAGAGCTGTGCTCCCTGACCGCCAACCTCTCGTGCCTCACCTTATCCCGTTCCACGACCCGCTGCTTTCTAACCCTCTTGGCAAACAAGATCGTGTCGACCGTGATGCACAAGAGAGTATGGTCGCTCATGGGCATGTCCATGAGTATTGTACCATGAAACTGACAATGGCCCTTTGCTCAGGGTGAGGTCGGTTGTGGTGTCCCTCTCAACCGAGTTGCTGTGTATGGTTTGTGAATTGGGGGTGTTTAGTACATATTGTGAATTTTGCGTCGTTTATGTGTTCTAGGAGGCGGTTTCTCTGCAGTGTGTTCTTTGTGTACCCTCAAGCGGTATGTGTGGTGTTGAAGTCTCCCCCTACTAGGTGCCAAAAGTACCTACACGGGTGCATTTTAATGCCTCCCTTAAATGGCTGACTTCTCGCGGATGATTGTAGCTGTCAGTAATGTAAATTTCGGGAGCATTTATCTTATTTTTGGTGTTCACGGCAAGGAGTCTGATGCTTGTGGAGTGACGTCATGTGTGTGATCTCTGCGGCGACCTCTTTGCGGATAAACGTGGCATGTGTGTTTCTGTGCTGGTATGTTGCATACCAGATAGCTTGCAGTTGTGTCCAGGTTCTTGCTGAAGTATAATCTGTGGCACATTATTTTGCATGGCAATGTACTGTGTGAGGAGACCGCATTTATTCGCGAACCTCCGGCAGCTCCACTGCCATATATGTAAGTATTTTGCCATATTGTCAGCAGCCATTTTACTAGTGTGGTGTTGTACCGGTGGGTTGGGTGATGGATGGGGGTTCCAACGCTTTGTTCTAGGGTGCCAATGCGCTAACAGATTGTGCACAGCTTGAGTGATCGGTGCAACAATGACTTGCAGTTGGGCCTGCATTTGGGGCATGAGCACTTCCATCACCTGGCAGATCAGCGTGACATGCTCATGAGCGACCATACTATCTTGTGCATCACGGTCGACACGATCTTGTTTGCCAAGAGCGTTAGAAACCAGCGGGTCGTGGAATGGGATAAGGTGAGGCACGAGAGGTTGGCGGTCGGGGAGCACAGTTCTCTACAGGAGTGGACCGGGCTTCGAAGAACGATTTTACAATGGCTTCAATTTCTGCTTGCCTTTTCATTTCGCACTTCCACTTCTGATCTGCTTTGAGCTCTTCGCAAAGGTTTTGCATTGATTCTGCAAACAAGGTGGTGGGCTAATTATATGGAGCATCCCACTTGAGCTTTTTCAGAAGGGCCTGCATCGATACCGATGGCGTGTGGTCGGGAGGGAACGTATCAATTTCTGTTTGCTCTGTGTCGTTTGTCGGAGGGGTGTCGTGCGTGCGTGGACCATGTCCTCTTCTGTCGGTGTTGAGTGCGGTTGATTTTGACAAGCTTAAGAAATCCCACGCGTGGATTTCATTAATGTGGCCCTTAACATTTTAGCTATCTGTAGTGCTTTTTTCACATGCAGTGGAAAGGGTGGAGGGGTGGGAAGGAGTGCAGAGTGGCTGACTCACCTTCTGTTGATTCTCTTTAGATTGCGAGCGTGATCTGCGGTTTGCTGATGTGCTGTATTTTCATTCGGGGCTCAATTTGGGACTTTCTTCGGCTCTTGCTTCTGCTCTGGCTGGTGGAAGGGTTCTCAATGGTGACCTTCTGGGGTTTATCCTGGGCAGTGCTCCGCTCCTCCTCCCCGATCTGCAGTTTCTTCAGGTACATGGTCTGCCACACTGCCTTGTCCGCGGTACGACGAACTTTGCAATCTAGGTCGTCAGCTGGATGGTCCCTATTACATGCACTCATGTTCTTGCGCCAGATGGCTGATCTGTGCGCAGTTTCTGCAGTGGGGCCAGTTGGAGTCTGGGCAGACATTGGCGTAATGGCCTGTGCCGAAGCATGTAGTGCAGAACAGCTCGCGAGGGTGGTGCGGGTAGCAGCGGTACATTCCACCGCCAAAGATGATCCTTCGAAGGTGAGGATTGCGAATGCTGTTCGGCCCATTATGCGGGCAATGAGGATCTTGAACTTAGACACCTCGAGCTTTCGCATGAGTTCTTCTGTCTTGGTGCCAAGGTTCTATGTTATGAACAACCCCGCAACATGCACTGTGCGTCGAGGCTTCATAAATTTGCACGGTACTGTGGTTGTCGTTAAGGTGAATACTTGCTGTGGGGCTAAAGTTTTTGGGATACTTTGAACGTTATGCAAGTTAGGAATGCCAGGTTCTTCAGGTTGTCAAGCTCCCCGGGAAGTGCCTTTGCTTCAGTAATGGTGAGTCGGGCCACATTGCTTAGCGCTCAATGAAGTGTGTGCAGGGCGATATTGAATAGAATCAGGCCAATAAGGTCGGAGGATTAATTGTACTGCTTGGGGCAGAATCACAGGCTTTCAAGGCATCCAGGAGGTCCATCCATCAATGTAAGTTTGGTATCGGGGTGCCATCTCGGTGGTGACAAAGGTGTCGATCGGCCGTGCTAGAACTACACCTTGCGCCAACGTAAGCCCTGTTTGAGCTTTTTATTGTCGATTCTTCAAGCTGTTGTGCCGACCCAGTGACCACTGTCAACCCCAATCACTGCACAGGTAGTCAATGCACGCACCTGCACAATTGAAGATGACTGGTTGGGGTTGTGGGAGTCTGTACAATTCACAGCGATGAGGCGCGGCGGTTAAGAGGTGCCGCGAGTTGCTCTCAAAAGTTGAACCGTGGTGGCTGGTCTTCCAAGCGCGCTGCAATTTGGGAGGGTTGGGCAGAGGGTGATGGGTGCACTTCACTGTGTCAATTCGGTATGTGCTTCAGAGCATGCCGACGGCACATCTGTTCACTTCGGGTGGCTGTGGTGTCAGCACTCATTTTTTATCAGTGAGGATTGACTGCATTGTAATAAAAAAGAGCCCAAGGATGAACTTAGCAAGCTTTAAAATATTTTCCTGAGCCAGAAAGGCTCAAATACGACAAGGTACGTTTAAGCCCGTGATGTAGTGGCGGTGGGGTTCAGGCGCGAAATTCAAGACTTCGAACTCTGACCTGTATTTTCTCTTCTGAAAATAGAAGCTTTGATAGACTACGTTTATCAGTATAAACTGGCCAAGTTACGACTGTGATTCTATGGCTAACCCACTGGCATTGCACCCCCCCATTAGCTTGCTGTGATCAGGCTATGGATATCAGCTCCTACCAGAAGTTGCACAAATGGAAATTGATTGTGCAGATTTAGATCACAACTACAGCTCGAAATTCCACAGCATTGACTTCAGTACGTAGATTTTTTCCACCAGAGGAAGCGAGCGCTGAAGCCATAGAATATGCTATGAATAGTGAAGAGCTTCACTTCGCTTCATCATTTGAGAGACTGCATTATGCCACGATGGAGAGTGTCGAAGACTTTGCTCCACGAGCATGCTTTTCATCAACCGATATAGCTACCATTCCTGCTGACTACGAATGCATGGAAGACATTGAATTGTCAACATCTGCAGCCAAGGTACTCCTCTGCAACATATGAGACACTACAGCAGCAGAGCAGCGGATGCAAAAATATAGTGCCCAGACCAACACGTCTTCAATAGTGAAAAATACAAGCAAAAAAATGCACAGCGTAAACATTACTTCAGTGCTCCGGCGAATGCAGATGCCTGTTGTCACCTAATATCAATGTATTTGCCACATCTGCTCTCCTTGCCCTAGCAACAATAAAGCGCTAAGCTTAATAGAAGGCAATACCTGAGTATTCTATATTCAATTCGACATTCGAAGTTAGTTCTTTTTTCAGAATATTCGTATTCAATTTGAAAATTTCATTATTCGCACAATTCCAAAAAAAGTCTGATGTGCTGCCAAAAAGTGCAATGAGAATCCCCCCTCCCCCCCCCATCTTTTGTAACTCAAATGCACAAAAGAGGATTAAGTGTGGCTTTCCTGCAATAGAGGTTGCACTGCCATGAAGCCACACACGAAAGGAATAGTCGCATTCCAGATGAAGCCGCACTGCAACAGACAGCATAAAAAGTGTAGGCAATACGACGTGCAAACCAATATTTCTTCACAAGATTTGAATTGCATGAAAATTTTTCTTGGGCTGCTTTCATAAACACATGAAAGCTGCTCAAGATTATTATGATCATTTAATGTAGAAATAAACTGTTCAAGACATTCAGGAATGGTTTTGGTATACATATATAACAAAACTTTCACCCACAGCAAAGTAATTGGCAGTTACAGTTAATTTGTTATGCTCTGTATGATGGCAAACAATGTTATACAGTAAGTTTAACTTATTTCACTCACTAAAAGAAAGCAGAGAGTTATGAATCTCTGTTCTCTTTAGCAATCAAATAGTACATAGCGACTTTTGCACTGGAAATAAGGTATTTTTGCTTGAATATATAATGTATACTGGCATCTTGTCACACAATGTGCAAGAAGTTTGTAAATACACAGGTTATTTGCACGATCTGTACACTTGAAATCGACACACAAAATATATCAACATATTTATTTACTCTTTATTAGCCTACTGTGATGTTTCAATCGAGAAATACATTTGGCTGGTTCTTTCAGGCAAGCGTTAATTGCTGTATCATATATGATACAGCATGCAGTTATGGAAAATTGGGCGAATTGGTGTTGATTCATGGCAGTGGGCAGCACGAACACATGGAAAAGTGCCCTTTGTACTAGAAATGAATTCGAAAGAATGGAAAACTGGGAGAGTTGTGTTGATTCATGGTAACGGGCAGCGGCAATGAGTAATATCTATTGGAGAATGTTTCCAGCAATTATAACATGGAAGCAGTGTTTTTGTCAATCTGCAAACTTGGAACAACTTGCTCAGCAGTAAGGACACGTGCCCGCACCAGTGCTACCTAACAAGGCACTTGCAAAGTCAAGCACCACATGCATATTGTGCCTTGTAAAAGTGGGGTAGTATACTGTCTACCAATTTCCCGCGGTCCATTATACATAGGCCGAACTGGGAGACGTATAGATGTAGTGCATTCCCACTTGGCCTTGCACTGCAAAAGTTGAGATTGTGCACCGACACTTAGTGAGGCTGAAGTGCTTCTCCAGCACAAAAATCGGAGGGCGCGTCAGCTGCTTGAAGCATACCACACAAAGAAAAGAAGAAGTGCGTGCATCGGCCAGGCGTCGGTATCACTTTTACAAAGTGAAGTAGCCGTGTTAGAAAAGAGCTAGGCACATGTGCAAGATTTTCCAAGTAATTGTGAACTAGTGTAACGATTCATACCTGGTATCAACATACAAGTTTTCTTATGCTTTTAAGTCTTTGCTATCTTTGCCGTTTGTATTGTTTTTACTTTTTCTGTTGTCATGTCGTATGATAGCTTGGCTTACACAATCTTGTTTGTATTTAAAAAAGTTTTCTGTGGATAAAATTTAGTTGAACTTCAGCACTCGTCCCCCCCCTCCCCCTGTGTGGTTCTTTTTAGTACTCGTTGTTTGTGCTGCCCGTTACCATGCAGTTACAGCTTGTTTTGTGGAGGACAAACAGATGTTTTCTCATGAAATAACAAGCTTCGTGGCATAATTTATTTGTTTGCATCAACTATACTTTTTATTGGAACCATTATTAGTGCAGCATAGGTAAGAAAATGAAAATGCCAGCAATGTTAAGAATGAAAATAGCTTGGGGCCTACCATGTTCGAGAAGCTAATAACAATAGAAGCAACAAATAAAAAACGTGTTCTTTGGGCGTGCGCCAAACTCAGACTAAGCAAAGCAAAAGTAAACATAAAACCCAGGTCTATAAATTGTCTGTAAAAAACAATTGAATAAAAGACATTGAAGACATGAATCAGCCACTCAAGGATGACATAAAATTTTAGTGAAACTTTCATACTGACTGGAGCTGTGAGAAATGCACTCAATTGCTTAAAGCAATGTGTCGAGTCATTTCAATGGTTCTGATATTTTTTTCCATTTTTCAGCAATTTTCTACTAAGCTGGCTGCTCGGCTATCAATGATTAACATGGTCTAAAAAGGAAACTTCTTTTTCTTGGAGGGCTACTGAAGGCTGACTAACTGATTGTGTTAGCCAGATTGCGCAGCACCAGAACACCGATCGTTGATAGCCGAGGAGCACACTGATTTAGATTGTTGTTAATTTATAATTTTTTAGTATCACCTGATCTCACCACGAATACTTGTCATGAATTGTTCACTGCCTTGCAGGCGCATGAGCAGTTTAAGTCTATATTAACTCGTTCATTCAATAAATTTTCCACTTGAAACTGAGCACTTGTGTTGTGTCCACATCTTCCTTCATCTTCGCTTTCAGTGCGCAGTTGCTTATTTGTCATGAATCAAATGTATTTTTGTATGGTCAAAAAATATACTCGTAACTGCATGGTGCATATCATATGTCATAAATTTGTAACTAGTCATTTCTTTAGAAAAGCGACGTTGCTTTAGGCATATCTAGCCTAAACAAAGGTGCGTAATCAAATGCGACAGCTTATTATGTACAAGCGCTTCGTCACATCTACAGCTCAGTAGCTTCACTGAGCGTGTGTGTTTATCCTATTCTGCGTGTCGCGCAGAAATGCTATAGTTACTGCCAGGTTACTTCGTAAACGCAGAATCTCGAAATGCATTTATGCGCGAAATTCCCAGTGGTAGATTCACAATATACCTTCACAGCGTGCAAATTTCCCGCGAGACAAGCGATGCTTCGGCACCAAAGTGAACCAGAAATACTGATACCGCGTCGTTAATTTGAAACGTTTTACTCACCACTTTGCGATTATCGGGTTTTCATATGCCCCCATCGCGACAGAGAAAACACGTTTCACGACTGTAGAGCACGGCAGCGCAACAAATGCAGTAGGACGCGTCTTCATCGCGGCTGTGTTTCAAGTTGTGCAGCCGTGCAGCCAGCGTAGCTAGGGGCGAATGGACCTAGTGGCGTATCCGGCGTGGTACCTAGGCAAAGGCGATCCTTAGGGAGCAAAAGTGCCCAGACTCGAGGCGCCGTCGTGTTTCAAGTTCTCCCGAGCGGCGGCGCCATAGTCGAGGGCACAGCTGCCCAGGAAAATGAATTACGCAGCGGAGCGAGGGATGCGGTCTTCGTTCCGCTACCGGTATGACCGTTGTGCGCAAGCGCAATTGCGTTCCCGCTAAGCGGTTGTGTGGCATTTGGTAGGATATGCCGGCCTGGGCGGAGCGGACAGCAAGCGCTCAGCTAAAACACTCTATTATACACGTGGGGCATCGGCAGTTCGGGAGGCATTCGGTCCTAATATCTCTCTGCCAAGCAGTTTGATTTTTTACGATCTAAAAACAAAAAATAAATCTTGCACGATCGCACACGCAAGATCATTTGCACGCTGTTCTTCGACGACCATCCATAGTGGGCACGCAGCCTTATTTGAAGTATCAGCAACCAAAACTGTGTCATCAAATGATGTGGCGTGCACTGTCTGCCAACACCCAGGGATCCAACGTGACGGGATAGATAGATAAACATTATTAGAAAATAATCAGAGTTTTGTGTTGCCCCGAAGGGGCATCGCTAATCGTCGGGGCCCCTGGTCCCGGGCTCCGCTGGCTTTTGCCATCTTCTCTGCTCTCTGGATCAGCTTGAGCTGGTCGTCGAGGGCCGAGCTTGACGGCAGTGCCTCCCATTGCTCCCTCGTGGTGTTCGTGTCGTGGTGTTCTATGTTAGGTAGCGTACACTCCCACGTAATGTGGTGTATAGGGTTGGTGTAGCCCCGCACCATGGGCATTCGTCCCTGTAGGCTGTGGGGTGCATGCGATGTAATATGTGTAGGTTCGTGTAAGTGCCTGGCTGGAACCTACACCAGGCAGCGGCATCCTCCGTCTTTAGCTTTCGATGGGGTGGGGGATATCGCAAGCGACTCCCTCTGCGGTAGTTCAGGATGGCTGAATACTCGGGGCCAACTAGGTCAGGATCATCTGCAATCGGCGTGATATACAGGGTGTCCCAGCTATCACGCAGCACGGTTTAAAAAAAGAGGAACGGCGTTACGCGAAGTCAATCTAGTGCGTATTGTTTCCAGTACAGTGGAGTAGCCGTCAGTAATTTTTTCGTTACTGATTTTTAATCATTTAATTGTAATTAATTATCTAACTCGAGAAGCACTGTCCTAATTATCAAAGTGTCAATGAGAAAGTTGTACAGCAACATGAAAAACTACCGATACAGCTTTCCGTTGCTATATACGTGCTACATAAAAGTGTTTTTCCGAGCATGAAAGAAGCCAGCGAATACACGCAAAGTGCCTCGAGCGGCCAGTCGTGCGACAATTCTGCGTGTATGCGTGGGCTTCTTTCACACTCAGAAAAACACATTTATGTAGCACGTATTTAGCAACAGAAAGCTGTATCTGGAGTTTTTCATCTTGGTCTACAACTTTCGCACTGACACTTTGATAATTAGGACAGTGCTTCTCGAGTTAGATAATTAATTACAATTAATTAATTAAACCTTAGTAACGAAAAAGTTACTGACGACTACTCCACTGTACTGGAAACAATACGCACTAGGTTGACTTCGCGTAACGCCGTTCCTCTTTTTTTTAATCGTGCTGCGTGATAGCTGGGACACCCTATATATGGAAACTTTATTTGACTGGAAAACACCTTAAGGAGCGGTGGTCCGCGCCCCTCAGTCCAGGGCCCCACTGGCCTCTGCCGCCTGCCTGACTTGGCGAATTAAGGACGTTTGTCCTGCCAAGTCGCGTGATGAGTGCTGAGTTATGTACAAATTCTCGAGCTTCTCTGTCGACATACAGGTTACCCGTGATGCCAGCGTGGCCCGATATCCAGAGGATGGTTTGGGTGGTGATGTCGTCAGTGTCATCCTTGGGTATTTGGGCTAGGACTTGTGCAGCAGGTCTTGCGATTCTTCCCTGTAGGAAGTTGCGGCAGGCCTGCTGGGAATCCGTGAGGATCGTCAGTGGTTTGCGTGTTGGCCTTCGCGGATGGCTAACGCGATGGCCAGCTTTTCGGCTTCCGTGATCGTGCAGGGGCGGGTCCATGCTCCAGAGGTACCGTGGCCTCGGCGGTCGCAGACCACTGTCACTGCGCTCTTATTCTTCGTCCCGCACATGGCGGCGTCCGTAAAATGGGCCGTGGTATGGAACCTGAATGTTTTCTCTATGTACTCGGCTCTCGCTCTCCTCCTGCCGGAGTGTAGCTTAGGGTCCATGTTGCATGAGATTGGGGCAATGTGATACATGTCCTGGACGTGACGGGAAGCCCTCTGCTCCCGCACGCTTTCTAACCACTATGAAACAGGCATGGAACATCAGCATTTCAGCAAAAAAAAAAAAGTGGGAGCGTTTCTTTAAAACATGAATATTCCATAATCAATGTTCATCTATGGGGCGAAAAAGGGCAGGCGAAGAAAAGTACGCGAACGCGATTGGTCTTTCAGCAGAAGGTTGTTGAAAGCACTGGATGGTGCCATCACATGTATCAATGTATTCCAACTTGTCTACTGCAATGCTACTGTGCATAACATTTCATTCGCTTGTATGCATTTTCGGTCTTTCGCAGGATTTGTTTCATCCTCTGTACTGCCTTTATGACGTCAGCCAGAACTTTCGTACGCGTCAAGCATAACCGCTTAAGCTTATGTTATTAGGTAGTGCGCACGGAGCGCGTGTCTGAGCGGCCTAAGCCAACACTCGGTACCAGCGAGGCAGCTTGCATACACGAAATCGCGTGTCGAGGGCGCTGGGGATGCTGTACGCGCTAGACGAACGGGCAAACCACTTTTTAAATAGACCACAACCTACATGTCGGCGAACCATTCTGTATTGAACGTACAATGCTTTCCAATAAAATTTGGAGCAGCTGAATTCGCTGCCGGCCACCTTTCACTGGGCGCTTTAAGCTATCCGTAAAAGAGCGGCACTATAACCACAGCAAATGTAACTTGTAGGAGGGAACTCGAAACGAGCCACACACTTAATGGGCTCAGCAGGATGCCGCTCCACTCACATAATACCGAGGGACGTCCACTGTCTTGTCGCTTTAGCGAACAGAGAGATGAAAGCAGTATTCATTGTGCGAAGCCGTTAAATCAGAAAAGAAATCTTTATCACAGTAAAAACATGAAATGCTTTCACCATCACACAAATAACAATCACCGGCACCCTTGCCACCTGTTTCTGTAATTTACTGCTTCATTTCATTTTTTTTCCTGTTTCCTGTTTCCTTGTCCCTCTGTCAAGCACGGTGGAAGAAAGGAGGCATCAGCCGAACTGAAGCGCGGCCATTCAAGGTGCTATCATCTCTCCTCCTCGGTCCTATCGAAGTAACTCGAGTTGCATGATGAATTACATACGCCTGCCGTTTTTTTTTTTCTTGTTTTTTTTTTTGAGCGGGAGACCGGAATGGCTGTCGTTGTTGCTGTGGTCTTTTTAATGTTGTGGTACTCGACATGTGTATGACATGCTCGCACACCATCCGATCAGCGTTGTGTCCTTGCACCACTTGTGGCCTCCAGTAGTTATTGCAGCTTCTACTGGGAACCTGCGTGAGACGCTGCATCGCCATGTCTTTACGCAGCAGACACCTGTTCGGTGTCTGCTGTATGTCGGTCGCTGATCCAATCAGCTGGGTTGTGAATGCAAACGATACATACTTCTATGCCGGCCGGAAAGTGACAACCGGGTGAGACGTGATTATTGTAATCACGTCCCAAACGCACATGACAGAATATACGACCTTGAAATATTTTTGGGTGGTAGCGCGTGAACTCTTGTTTGTAATTGAACTTTTGACCTAGTGTGTGCTCACGCTGTGCGTGTTTCTGAAAAAAACTGTCAGCCCTTCCACTGGGGTGGAGATGGAAGGCCAGCGAAGCTGTACTAAGGTGGTAATTATGTATTTCCAATTCTGACTATTAAGATGTGATGGTGTAATTGGTTATTTGGACTATTAAAGAATGACATATATATGATCCGGTGGTTTTCATTTATTTAGTGACCACAGGTACCATGGCATTATGGTCGCTACGGTACACCGCCATAGGGTGTACGGCAAACGTTGGCACATTCTTCATAAGCACGTCACCAACGCCGCGCGCGTTCGGTGCAAACGCGGCAAAAACGCCGCCGCCATTGACAACACTTCTGCGCGTTGTTTGTGTGAGCGCACACAACCGCTGTCAAAATGCTAGCGTGAGCAAGCGCGCAAGTAGCAGCAGGTGAAGGTTCATGCGGTCTATCGCTTCAAGGGAAACTGAGTGGCGAAAACACAGCGCATACAAAGGTAGGAGCCGTATTGCAGATCGCTTTCAAGATCCGGTGCGCGCGACCGCCCGGCGCCGCGCAAAGTACAAGTTGGTCGCAGAGCAGAAGCCGTAACCCCTCCCACCCGCGCTGTCTTCCCGCTGTCCTTTCGCGTGGGAGATTCAGTCGCCAGTTCCCCGTCCCTCCTTGCGTTGTTCCTCCGAACGAACGGCAAGCGGCCGGGCCATGGCGAGTCGTAAGGGCAACTGATAGGAGCACTAGCGCGATGTCTACGTGACGGAACGGCTAAACGCCGTTGTCGACAGTGTTAGTGGATAGGCGGGCGAGAACCCAGAGTGAGTCTGCGGCATAGGCGGCAGAGGCTGGCAAGGCTGCGCTCATGCGCCGCAGCGGGAGAGCGGGCATGCACACGCACAGTCTAGGGTGCCTCGATGCCCTCCTCGCCCACCGCTCCCCTTCTACTGGGAAGTGGCGTTTGCTCTCCACCGTGCGTTCGCTACCGGGCACCTGCCTGTGGCGCCCTGGACTGAGGGCAGCCACCTCCCCTTGAATGGGTCCCAGGAACCAACTGAGCCCCACACCACAAACGCCATTTATTCCGTCAAATAAACGTTTTTCTCCTCCTCCTCCTCCTCCTCCTCCTCCTCCTCCTCCCGTGAAAGCGCGCGTACCTCACCCTCGCACGCTTTCACTCGCACATACAGCATACAGCGAGTTTTTTTCTACATCCGGACGCGACCATCGAAGAGTCAGCCTTTAACAGCTTGGCTATAAAAACGATTGTTGATATATTTGCTTCTTTACGGTCTTCGTTTAACTTTGAGCTAAATTCGATGTTGTATTTTTGTAAAAGTATTTGGCGACACCTTTCTCATGTATTATTCTTTTCGGTGACATGGATTGTAATAATGGGATTAAGTGGCCTCAAGAATAGCTTGTACTGCACTGTGCTTCGGGGCTGCTGTGTTTGGCAGAAATCGTCCAGTGTTGAACACGTCAGCACGCGTCCCGTCCACTGGCGGTACTGCAGCGGCGTATGGCTGCCCGCGCTGCCGAGCGCGTACACTAGCGCGGCCGACCACGCCTCATCTTGGAGGTAACCTCCGGTGAGTGCAGGCGAGGTGGCTGTATTTGCGCTGTCTTTACGCACGTCGAGTGCTGGAGGCATGGAGGAAGGGAAAAACTAGGAGGGAGCGTCACATGACAATCTTGAAGCCTAGTCATAAAATATTTAGAGGAGTGTGATGATGGGAAATAGGCCCTCACGTGATAGGCAAGCGGTAGATTTTACTCGGCTCGCTTCGGTGGCTTCGGTTTCGTCTGCTACGGGGGTTTCAGAATATGGGTACATACTCGGCGTGGGAAACGCGCGCCGAGGTTAGTGAAGGAATTCGAGTGTGTGAAGCAGTTGAGTATCGCCACTTAATTAGCAGACAGGCGCCAAGGCTGTTGCGAACGATGGCGTCGGTTAACCGTCATTGTGCCCAACAAGCCGGGAGGACCACCTCAAGGAAGACTGGTTGCGTTTCGGTGTGGTTTCAGGGAAACGAGGGAACCTTTCGCCCTGCAAACGTGTGAATTTAGGCAACCAAGCCGCCCTTCCGACCACGATTCGTTGCGTTTGACGACGTCGTCTGGGAAACAATGATGCCTTTCGCCCCCGCAAAAATGTGCAGGCGATTAAGCGAGCGTACAGGGTCCGAAGCGACTGTTTTCCTACGGGAAAAAAATTCGTCCCGTCTTGTGCCCAAGAACGGACTGGCGAGCCGGAGACTCCGAACATATTTAGGGCCGTGCCGGCCCGTATTTGAGGTAGCGCAGTCGACACTGTTGCTCTGCTCAAAGTCTTCGGCCTCTTAGCAGACCGGCGAGAACTCCCGTCAGCAGTAGGCGCACCTGCGTGATGAAGTATTGTGTGCCAGGATGCCCTAATCGAACAGAAAATCGGCGCGATGGTCTGTCCTTCGATAGGTAAGCACAATGAACGTTTGTTTTATTTATGAAAATGTAACTGCAATATTCGCTAGTGACTACGTGCTCGTGTGAATTATAACTGACGAAATAGTGGTGCAATACTATTCAAGCCATTTTTTCCCAACTTTGTCATAATTCCCACTAAGTGTTAAACATTTATTTCTCCTTAAAGTACTTTTATTAGCTACACTCCTAAAAAGCCCACGATGTGAAGCTATTTATTGTCGAAGAATTACATTTCCTGCTATGAAAATTATTATTACTGAATTTTGTATGTATTTCTTGTTGCTGAAAACAATCAAAATTGCAATAAAACTAAATAATTGAAGAAACCATGAAATATTAGTCTTCACATTACATACCAAGTTTTGCAATAGTCCCCAAGAACAATAATTTTGTAGAGAATATTCTGCTCGTAGTAACTCGGCTTGTGAGTGCAAAGTTCAAACATCATGTTGCAAAGTTCAATCACTCCCCATGTTGAGGCTAAATATCATTTTCTTATTTTACAGAAGATATGATGTTGGTTGACATATTTTAAACAGGTAAATGACAGTTGAGGTGAAATAATGCAGTTTTACTTTAAATTACAGGAGTGAACATCATTTTCATTCATTTATTAGTAGTACCCTGACTGCCTGGAGGCATTACAGAGGGGGCATTACACATATGTGTTACAGCTATGTCTATGATATCTTTGTGTGAAACATGCACTGCGAAGTTACTACAGCTCCATTTTCCCCGAGATTCAATTAGTTCTATGTGTATTTTACTAGCACACTTAGATCATAGTTTTCTACACAAGGGGATGTGGTGTGTAGGGAAAGCATGCACAGATCATGCGAGCCCTTTTGCATGACTCTGCAAAGGTTGTGTAAATCTATTCCACAGCAAATGTTATTGTTGGACCTTAAAAAAACTGTTACGATGGGGTGCGTTTATTTAACAGATGAATTGATGATAAGGGGCCGCGCCGACACCGAGCCGCTACCAAGACAAGCGCACTTCGTTCTTCTCTTCCTTCGTCCTTGCCACAGCTTTTGCGTAACACTCCTCCCTTCACAGACGAAGCCCGCTGGGCGAGTAACTGTTACGTCCACTCGGAGTCACGTGGATGACAGCGTTTCAGGCGAGCGACATGAACAAGCTGCGTCTTCTTAGAGCGGTAGCCATTGGACACGAGATGAGCAATCGAGTAGGTTACATCACTTAGGCGATCGGTGATGACGAAAGGCCCGGTGTAACGAGCCAGAAACTTCTGGCACAGGCCGCGCTTGCGAAGGGGTGTCCAAAGCCATACAATGTCCCCTTTGTCGTATGACACATTCTTATGTCTTGAATCGTAGCGGATCTTGGAGTGGTCCTGGGATGCCAACGTACGGAGCTGAGCTATGCGACGTGCTTCCTCAGCGCGGCAGAGAGTCTGGGCAATAGAAGAGTCGGCATGAGGAGTAAAAGGTAGAATGGTGTCAAGGAAGTTGCGGGGTGGTCTAACATAAAGAAGATAGAAAGGGCTGTAGCCTGTAGTTTCATGCTTTGCGGTGTTGTAGGCGTATGTGATAAAAGGCAAGATGTCATCCCAATTTTTGTGCCTGGAATCCACGAACATCGAAAGCATGTTCGTCAAAGTTCTGTTAGTGCGCTCGACGAGACCATTTGTCTGTGGGTGATACGGGTTCGCGCGGCGAAACTGGCAAGCACAGAGACGCAACAGCTCTTCGACTACGTCGGCCACGAACTGGCGACCGCGATCACTCACAATAACACGAGGGGGTCCATGACGGAGTATAACGGAGGATAGGAGGAAGCTCGAAACATCAAGAGCCGTGGCCGTTGGCATCGCTGCGGTTTCAGCATAACGCGTCAGATGGTCGACGCAGACTATAATCCAACGGTTGTCGTTTGTTGAGCGCGGGAATGGGCCGAGAAGATCCACTCCAATCATTTCGAAAGGAGATGACGGTGGCGCTACAGGGTGAAGGAGTCCGACTGGAGCAGTATTAGGGCGCTTGAATTGCTGGCACTTGTTACACTCTTGCTCAGTGACGGTGTAATTTTGTTCGGCCCTGCTCAACGAACGGCTGGCGTAGGCAATGGCATGCTCGGCGTCACCAAAGCGCTGCACGAGGACTGCGCCGAGGCCGATTCCACTCGCGTCGGTGTGCAATTTTGTAGTGGCAGAGGGGTTAAAATGACGAAGTATGGGTCCAGAAGAGAGCAGGAACTTCAGCTGACGAAACGAGGAATCGCAATCTGCTGTCCAGGTGAAAGGGTTATCTTTGCGCAGCAATGAAGTCAGGGGGTAGGCAGTATCGGCAAAGTTGGGCACAAAACGTCGGAAGTACGAGCAAAGACCTAAGAAGCTCCTCAGCTCGCGTTGTGACTGCGGTTGTTTAAAGCCGCTAACTGCAGCGACCTTCTGTGGGTCTGGTCGTACCCTGTGCTTGTCCACCAGATGTCCTAGTACTAGCGCCTCTCGTTGGCCAAAGTGACATTTCTTTGAATTGAGTGTAAGGGCAGCTTGTTCAAGGCACGTCAGAACAACGTCCAGTCGATGGTTGTGCTCTGCAAAGGTGCGGCCAAAAATGACGACGTCGTCAAGATAACACAAACAAATCTCCCATTTCAGGCCGCGCAGTACCGTGTCCATAAACCTTTCGAATGTTGCAGGCGCGTTGCACAAACCAAAAGGCATGACGTTGAATTCAAAAAAGCCGTCTGGGGTCACAAAAGCGGTTTTCTCTTTGTCAGCTGAATGCATGGGTATCTGCCAATAGCCCGATCGGAGGTCCACAGATGAAAAGTAGGATGCGGAATGAAGGCAGTCAATAACGTCATCGATCCGGGGAAGTGGATACACATCCTTTTTCGTCACAGAATTGAGACGCCGGTAGTCGACACAAAACCTCCAGGATCCATCTTTCTTTTTCACGAGGATGACCGGCGCAGCCCAAGGGCTAGAGGAATCTTGTATGACGCCCTTGGCTAGCATGTCGTCGACCTGTTCAGCGATGATCTTGCGCTCTGACGCGGACACGCGGTAAGGCTTCTGCCTTATGGGATGCGCGGACCCCGTGTCAATCCTGTGGCGCGCCCGCGTAGTTGGAACGCGAACTTTGTTAGCGTTCTGCGCGAAATCAAATAATGACACATGTTTGCTAAGGACGCTGACCAGGGCTTGACGCTTCTCTGAAGACAGTGACTTGTTGATCATTCGGAGAAAAGGCAACGAGTCTTCAGGGACACCGGGGCCAGCCCCGTGCTCTCGGGATGCATGTGACGTGTCATCAGTTAAAGCGCCTATGATGAGACTGGTATCCACTTCAAAAGAGGCGAGTCGCATACCGCTGGGTAGCACAACAGACTGGGAGGCCAAATTTGACACCCACAATGTAGTCGTTCCGCAGGCCACAGAGAGGACGCATCGAGGTACGAGCACACTTTTCTTCACTACCATCGAAGGTACAGGCTCAACAATTGCATCAAATGTATCGGCGTCGACACCGCAAGCAGCAACCCGAACTCTGGATAAGGAACGTGCCGGTAAGACTGCATCTTCAATGACGGCGAGAGTGCATGAACAGGTAGCAGGTTGGTCGGCAAGAGAAGAGAGGAACAGCTCGCCAGTACCGCAGTCAACAGTGGCACCCCACTGTTGTAGGAAATCGAGGCCAAGAATTACGTTGTGAGTGGATTGAGCAAGTACGGCAAATTCGGCTTGATACACCTTATCGGAGAAATAAACGTTCGCGGTGCACACTCCAATTGGTCGGAGCAACTCTCCACTCACAGCACGAAATGCATTAGCGTTATTCCAGCGGAACATCACTTTACGGCCTAGTCGGGTTTTGAAAGCCAGACTGATAACGGAGACACTCGCTCCCGTGTCCACTAAGGCCAACGTAGCGACATGGTCCACTAAAACATGAATCTTGTTATGACGCATGGTGACTGGCGGAGGCATAGGGGCGTGTAGCTGATGATGACTGGCGACCTCACCTCAATTGGTCGCGCCGCCTAGTTTCCCGGCGGCGGTGACGTGAGACGTCGTCGCGGAGATGGAGACCTGCGCTGGCGTGAAGGCGGTGGCGTCAAGCTCCGCACAGAAGCTGGAGAGTCACTACGGTAATTCGCCTGGTGGTTTGTCCTGCTATCGGAGTCAGAAGGACAGCGTGTGCCGCCGCCGTGCCGATTGCTACGCCAATAAAACGTGCGCGGTCGCTCATACGACGGTGGTGACATGCGTGGGCGATGAGGACAAAATCCGGCGTCGTGACCGCGAATACCGCATTGGAAGCAGATGGGACGCTCACGGGACGCACTGAAATTGTCATTAGCAGGATAACTGGCACGGTCATCCCACTCTTGAGAAACTGTAGGTGTTCTAACTGGCACGGTCATCCCACTCTTGAGAAACTGTAGGTGTTCTGGGTGAGTAACCGTCGTGGAGCTTATAACTGGGATACGCGTTCAGAGTAGGGTTTGGCGCTCTTGAACGAGGAGCGAAGTTGTTGGCGTCTATGGAGGCGACAGTGATGGACGTCTCACTGAAGTCGCAGTGAGAAAGGGGCTCTCGAACCCGCGGAGTAGAGAGGGAAGCCGCCTCACGTCGGTCAAGCTCTTCGCGCACCACTTGCCGAATAACTGACGCAAGGTCGGATGGAGTTGGGACCAGGTCAACACTGGCGACGTTAGTTACATTGGCCAGGCGGCCGAACTTCGGTGTGATACGCCGAGCTTTCAAGGCTTCAAACGTGCGGCAGTGTCGAATGACGTCGCTTACGGAGTCCAGGCTGTCTTTGCCGATGAGGAACTGGTACACGTCCTCGGCGATCCCTTTTAGAAGAAGACCAACTTTGTCCTCTTCTGTCATCTGAGGGTCCAGGGCCTTGCAGAATTTCAGGACTTCCTCGATGTACGTCGTGCATGTTTCGCCGGGAACTTGGGCTCGCTGCATTAGGGTTTGTTCCGCACGCTTCTTTTTAGCTGCCGGATCTCCGAAGCACTTCTTGATTTCATCTACGAACCGTTCCCACGTCGTCATGCTTTCTTCGTGGTTTTCAAACCACACTGACGCGGTTCCCTCGAGGAAGAAGGCAACGTTGTTAAGCTGGGCGGTGGCATTCCAGCCATTGAACCGACTTGCGCGTTGGTAAAAGCTGAGCCATCCGTCCACGTCTTCCCCGGCTTTTCCGGCGAAGGTCCGTGGTTCGATGTAGGGCTGCCATTGGGAGCTGGAAGACGGCGGCGGGTTGTCGCCGTCGGAAGCCATCTCTGGTGGCAGACCGGCAATTCGGCGACTTCGGCAAAGCTCCATGGATTGCACTTCTGCGGGCGGTTCGTCGTCGTTGTTCGGGGACGCCGTTGTTGTACCCAGCACCTCCACCAAAACTGTTACGATGGGGTGCGTTTATTTAACAGATGAATTGATGATAAGGGGCGGCGCCGACACCGAGCCGCTACCAAGACAAGCGCACTTCGTTGTTCTCTTCCTCCGTCCTTGCCATAGCTTTTGCGTAACAATATCTGCTGGGTTATTCTTTAACTGCAGACGCTTGCAAAGGACGATGCCACAGCAATGAGTCAACCTTAAAGTGAAGCAGCTACATGCACGGGAAAATAACAGCATCAAGTTGAGCCAGTAAGTTGATGCACAGCTGTATGCAGCCATAATGCATGTTTGCAGCTTGATCATACCTTTTTCATGACTGTCGTAGATGTCCCCCACTATTCCTGAAGTGAAGTATGCTTTTCTTATATTCAGGTAGGTCTCTCTCAAGCCACAATGGATATGGACATCTCTGAGGGCTTGTCTGATGTGCTAGGAGAGGGTACTGCTACATCTGCTACCGCGTCCTTGACTGATTCAGACATCGCTGATGAGCCTTCCAAAATTCAACATGTCCTGGCATGTTTGATTGTCGTAATGATCACAGAGCTTGCTTAAGACAGTTTCTCACATGTGTGCCTTGGTTCATTCATGTTCTGATCTGATTTGCAAAAATCTGGTGTTTCCCTGTAATATATATTTTGGATTTCGCCTTTAAAGTAATTATTGCAGTTTCAAAAATGCATATGAGACTGTCATACAGCTTTTTGTGAGATGTTTTCGACAGATTTAAAAGATCTATTAGTAATGCTCAGAATGAAGAGAAAGATAGAACTGTTCAACCCATCATCGGCTGCATTACATCCCTTTTTTGACACAGGTGACAAGCATACTGCGTTCAAATTTCATTTTTAACACTGGCAAAAGCAAGTGCTAATGAATGAAAGCCATATATGCTACATCATAACCTCATTTTAGTCAATCTAGGATAAGTACAAGTTAAGGAAAATAAAACAAACTGCGGCAAAGCAGTGTTATATGTAAGATGAAAAACTACTTTTTTTCAGTAAAGTTGGAATAAGGAAAACACACTCCTCTGAATTATACTTCAGCCATGTCCTCTCATTACACGCATAATTAACACCCTTGCTAGGCTCCAACGTTTACTACACTAATAAAATTTATAATATGCCAACTGTGCCGGTAAGCTTTATCAACATTTTTCGGGACAATAGATACAAAATACAGTATATAGCCACAGCCATTGATCTCCCTAGCAATGTCCTGCTTGCTGGTCATTATTGTGCTTAAATTTTAAATGAAGCCAATGGTGTCGTTATTAGTCCTGGGTTTTAGCTTCAACTGTGCATCTGGTTTTTCGTTTGCACGGTCAGCAATTTCAAGTTATGTTGCAGTAAGCAGTCCCTCCTCATTATACTCGGTTTATTTTGTCCAGTCTCCCAGTCCAAGGCCCTCCAGGACCCTCAAGGGTGAAGCTTCTGCAGCACTGCCTACACACAACCCAGCGACACCTCGAACAGCAAGGCATACTGTGGTGAGGATAATACTCGACCACTACAATTTTTACATACTTGTTTCCTTAGGTAACTGCAAGTGAAGTAGCATATATTTTCGTGGCAACTGTTTAATAGCAGAAGCACAATAAATGTCACTCAGTGAACTGCACGTGGACACTAACATTTATGATCAAGGCAACCATCTAATTAAATACTGAAACATTCATATTCGTCCGCAGCGGTATGAGTTTCCTCAGGGTTTGCATTAAACACCAATTTGCGGCCAATAATCCTTTTTCAATTTTTCTTTTCCAATCAAATGACACAATAACTAAAAGACCAACAGGTTTTTCACAATTTTCTATGCTCTTTATTTGTTCGATCGGTCACAATGAGCCGTGATATATGAGCTCAGTATATTTTGCCCACTCAAACTAAAAGGCTTCTGTGAAACATCTCTCATTGAACTATGCTACATTAGCCTCTTCTGTGTTATTTGTTTTGTACTTTAACCTTTCCTGCCTGGGCCCAGATGGGCCTGCAGTATTTAGCAAATAAGTAAACAAACAAAATTAAGTGGCACTAGCAAGCTCATCTGGATGGCAGTTTTATGCCCCCACAGTTTTAAGGTTCATAAAAGTGTAAACGGAAACCGTCGTGAGCAAGGTAATTACCTAAAATTAAATATTATATTCTTCATAGCTTGCACAAGAGTGTATGCCACAATTAAGTACTTTGTTCTGCGTACGTGCTTTGTATCATGTTGGTCGCTCATGCACCTGTTACAACGCGTGATATTTTGCAGCCGCAACCAGCAGAAGACACGCCTGAAAAGGCCTTTCTGAGGCATGAAGTATGGCGTTACACAATTACAAACTGCGACCAAAAAGAAGATGAAGACTCTACGACAATCCCATCAACGGCTTTTATAAAAGGTTGCTCATCTCGAAGATGTCATAGAAGATTTATCTGACAATCGCATTCTAGGAAATGAGGATGTCGCCATATTGCAGAGTCTTGGTGGGGCAAAAAAAGACTTGCTCATGCGTCAACTGCCACATAAGTCTCGTGCCAGCAATGTCACCCGCTTACCAGAGCTTAAGCCATGCGCACTGACTTTGCATTTTTATTCCCCTAGAGCATACAGATATGTACGAGCTGTTTTCAAGACATGCCTCCCGCATCCAAAGACCCTGTGTAAATGATATCAATCCATTGATAGGGCTGCTGGCTTTTCAAAAGAGGCAATGACAGCATTGGCTATGAAGGTAAAGCACGGCTCTCCACATTATGCAATCTGGTTGTCGATGATATGGCCATTCAAAGAAGTAGTGTGGGATGGGAAAAGCTTCCATGGGTATGTTCACATGGGCATTGATGTCAATGATGACAGCTTTTCAGTTGCCAAAGATGCATTTGTTTTAATGCTTGTTGCAATCAATGGCAGATGGAAGCTGCCGATTGGCTACTTTCTAGTGCATGGCCTTTGTGTTGAACATAGGCGCAATTTGGTGCTGCACGCTGCTAGCTTCACTTACGAAAAAGGTGTACACATTGTGAGTTTGACCTGCGATGGCGCTGCAGCGAATTTGTCATTGCTGCACAGCATTGGCTGCAAGATGAACCTAACTGAGCTGGATGCTTCTTTTCCGCATCCAGTGACAAAAAAAAGCTTCTCTTGGTCATGTTGGATCTCTCCCACATGTTGAAGCTGCTGTGGCACACCCTGTTTGATAAAAAAGCTATTGTGATACGAACAAACAGTTCATATTTTTGAAACACATTGATGAGCTGAATGAAATCCAGTACACAGAGGGCCTACATTTAGCAAACAAACTTAGACAAGCACATATTACCTGGAAAAACCAGCCCATTAAAGTCTCATTGTTGGCTCAAACGTTTAGTCAATCGGTAGCAGATGCTCTTAGTGACGGCAGAGCTCAAAAAATTTCAAAGTTTTCAAATTCCTTGCCAACAGAAGAGTTTATCAGACATGTCAACAACGCATTGAACATTTTAAATTCAAGACATCCAAGGCAAGAAGAATAAAAAAGACCACTGTGTCCTGAAAATGTGGCTCCTGTCACTGCGTATGTCAAAGAACTGATGGCCTACCTTTGCTCCCTTAGGGAGTCTGCAGCTGGTAAACTAATGACAGGGACCATCCAAAAGACAGGCTTCATTCGCTTTGTGGTGTGCTTAGACAACCACTTGGTTACATAAAATGGCCTATTGGCGTATCTTCCGACTTCTAAGCTCAGTCAGGACCACCTTGAGTTACTTTTTTCTGCAATAAAATCATTTGGGGGCTGCAATGACAACCCAACAACGAAGCAGTTTGCAGCAGCATTGAAGCGTCTGATAGTTCGCAATGAGGTCAAGGACATTGATGGGGGAAATTGCTTTCTATCGGAACACATCGAAATTCTGTTTGTACGCTCCTCTGAAAAAACATCTTCCATCGATGTAATTAACCTCACTGCCCCTCAAAGAAGCCCTGCAGCCAGTGAACCACTCACCGAAGCAATTTTACAGGATCATGGTTACTCTTCTGACCCAGGCAGGGTGTCTGAGCTTGGGTGCCTGCGGCTCGCAGTACAGGAAGAATTGCTACACAAGTTTCCTCGTGGGTGAATCATGTTCCTGATGGCCCACACAATCAATTCCTTTATCCATCAACTTCAGCTGTCCCACGAGGTTTTATGTTAAGGCATTTGTTTTTTGAGTGACGTTGTAAAGTGTATATATTGTTCAAGAGCGTTGTATGCATATGTCAAACTTTTATAGAGGGAAAATGTGATACCTTATTGTAAATTCTGCAAGTACATGTTTGTTGTCTTGCTGAATGCTGTAGCTTGAATCACCTGCATGCAAATTATGTTTAAACAATTGTTCTGCTCAGCCAAAGCTAAACAGTGTGGACAATGACGGTAGGTTAGCTGGCCTACCTTTCACTAGAGCAAACTGTGTGATGACACGGACATGCTGTGAATGCTCTCAATGGATTATGTGTGAGCTAAGTATACTCTTGAGGATGACAATGTTTTTTAATGTTTATCCTGTATGTCTTTTACCTGACCTTTGTGGAAATTTGCCACTGTCACCTGGAATACTGTTGCTTTTACAATTTTCAAAATAATTTAATCTGCTCACTCTGTTCACTTGCTTTACAATATAGCCTTTTATGATGCGAGATTCACTGTAATCACAAACATTTGGTGTATACCACTTAATGAGTGTTTTAAATACCGTGAAATATTCATTCATTTGAGATTCACAACGTAATACAGCCGTCACCTCTTAATTTTGCGGTGTGTTGGCTCCGATTCGACGGTGCTAACTTTTTTTGTAGGTATGTGATACAACATAAACTTTGTTGTACATTTTACTTGCAGCAAAATGCATTGTATTTTAATGTTGACATACTTAGTTTGTGGGTCTGACCTCACATCAATTCTTTCAACTTTGACTTTGTGAACTGCCACTCTTTTTTTTTCGATTTCTGCATATGTATTGCTTACTTTTCTGACAAGCACGATCACCGAAGCCCTTCAATATTTGTGAGGACAGTGCGGATATAAATATTATACAGTTATAGCCCTGTATTGAAGGCATTGCATACAAAGCATTGTAAGCAAAACTGTAGCTGCATTCAAGGACAGCTGATCCCATTGACCAGTTTTATTAAAGGTATCAATACTACGTGTGATATAGTTTACATTGTATAACATTTTTATACAAATGTTCTGTGGCATACAAGTATGCTAATACTGATACCGAAGAGCAGTGGCACAATAAGTTTTCTACTTGCTGTTTATAATTTTCTTTTGTGTATTGTCTTTGCAATGTACTTCATTTAAATTATAAATGTGGCTTCCTTCTGTATTTGTGTGAAATCTTCTGGCTTCCATAGGTGCAATAAACATTGAATAAAGAATGAAACAATTACTGTCGTCATAAAAATGTGCTTTCCATAGTACAAGTACACCAGCAACACAATGAATCCACAAGTGCAAATAAATGCTGCCATTTTTCCCTTGCCGTTTTGTATTCAGTTTTCACGCCGCTTCACACTAGCAGAGGAAGAAGGGTCCCCCTGGCAGTGTTTGACTCTAGGACATAATTATGCTGTGGAGCTATACTCGCATTCGAAAACAGCTGAATAAACTGTAGATAATGCACACATTAAGCCCATTTGCTTTATTATATAACGAAAATGGATATCCGAGGCGCTTCTCAACAGCGTCGTCGCGCCACACAATCTTGCAAAATAGTGCACGTAAATCTGAATAAACGGCAACGACTTCGGTGGTTAGAATGCAGGCTAATGCTACTAATTTCTCTCAAAATAAAACACGCACACCAGAGCTTTTTATTAAGCGAAAATTTGACAAAAAAGTGTCCCTCAAGACATCTCGTTTTTTCCTGGGTGCAAGACAGCGTGACAAAAAATGATTTCTCTCAAAATAAAGCACGCACACCAGCCTTTTATTAAACGAAAATGCGACAAAAAAGTGTCCCTCAAAACATCTAGTTTCTTTCTAGGGGCAAGACAGCGGGACGAAAATTACCAAGATAATACGCACCACAGCTTAAGGTGCACAACAGCTGATTTGACGAAACTTGAGTACGTGGGAAAAATAGACCACACTCGGGCGTCTGGACGGGTTTCGAGCCCCGAGCTCTGGCAACTCCACTAACCGCGGTGGTAAGCGCAAGTGACGCCTTGAAAATTTCCTGTCTTCATGAGTCAGGCGCCCCAGTCTTGCTCCACGTTTCAAGGCATCGCATTTGCAGCTAAGAACGACGCGCGCAGTAGCAGAAAACCACGACCCGCACACGGGCCTCCAAGCCTCTGACGGCAGGCGCTACTAAACGTTACCGTGTACCAAACAATCACGAATGCTCCGGCAACTTTGTGGGCCTATTCCTACTCAAAAGGCACCGCGCACGGGGCCCCTGAGAGAGGGAGGGGCGGCTTCAGAGGAGGTTGGCTTGGCGAGGCTAGCGGAATCACGTGACGCTCCCTCCTAGTATTTTTTTACCTCCATGGCTGGAGGTCGCGGAATCTCAAGGCTCCGAAACGCGTTGAAGGGAAAAGCAGAAGAAACGTTTGCCCCCCTCTCTTCGCGCTCTTCAAGCCGACTTGACAGCGATTGTTCGCGGTCGACGAGTCAGATCTGCTATTTATGCGTGTTCTCACGGGCCACCGGCTAATGTCTACTGCAATTTGTACGGCGCATGAAACTACGTACCTTAGTTGGAGTAGTGGTTTAATGCTTTGCTGTCGCTATTAATATACAGTTTAAGTTTTCCGTCAGCGTAATAGTGGGGTTAAGGGAATAGCGTTACAGTTCCGCAAACAAACTTTGCAGAAAGCCGGTATAGCGTTGATGGCGTAGTTTACGTGCGGGACACTATTCAATTACGCTTGGAATTTCGCATCCTTAGTGCACGTAAGTGATTCTGTTTATTCTTCAAGCTTTGTGTGTGCGTCCGAGAAGTGTGAGAGGCAGCGCAATGAAATCGGGAATTATGATATTTAATGAAGCGACGAGTAATTACCTGGTGTCAATTCAACACGAAGTCGTAACCATAGTCACACAATATAAATATTTCGGCGTGTCCATAAACGAAGGAAAGACTTACTCGAGCACTCACCAACTTAATCTGAAAACAAAGAGGACGCGGAATGCAACAATAATGAAACACGGAGCACCTTAGGGCCACAATAAATAAAAAGTGGAATCTGGAAAGGAGTAACGGTACCAGCGCTAACGTTCGCAAACGCTATGCTGTGCTTAAAATTGTATATCTTGTCGGGGTTAGAATTTTACAAAAGATCGCTAAACATGTTTACTTTGGGAGTCCACAGTAAAACCACAAATGAGGCAGTGCAGGGTGACATGGCTTGGGCCTCTCTTTTGAAGTAGGAGAAGCGCAGAGCAAAATTAGTTTTGAAGAAAGACTCAGGAACGATGATCAAAATAAAGGGGCGGGTAAAGTGCACAAGCATCTGTACCTTAATAGCGCGGACACAGAATGGAGGAAGAGGTAAAGTAAGTTGGCAACGAAGTACTGGGTCATTGAAAGTGTAAATAGACATTCAGGAGTGACGAGAAAGTAATAGAGAGAAACAGAGACAGTGAATTGGATGGAAAGAGTGGAGACAAAAAAGACCGTAGAAATTGACAAGAATGAGAGAAAAGAAAGTCGAAGGGTAGGTCTGTACTCTAACCCAAACGGACGTGCCTTGCTATTTAACATTCGAGCCAGTTGCTTTAGGTCAAAAACATATCTGAGCAAACATTCGCAACTAGATGAGGCTCGCGTATGCCGCAGCGAAAATAGAGACCACAGTAAATCGAATGCCGGAAGGTGATACTCTTCAACAAATGTGAACGGAAGGAAAAGTCGCGCTTCATAAATATGTGCATCTAATGAGGAATGGACTAACGAAAGTTGATAAGATATATGTGTTCGACGTAGTATTCTCCGCGAAGGTAGAATTAGGCGAGATATGCAGCATGGATATCTGACGTATTCCGGCTCTATGTTAAGTTTACCTGTAAGATGCCCTGATTGATAGGTTATAGTAACGAAGCAATATGCGCAGTTAAATGGGTAAGTCCTGGAGTTCAATATTTATCTGCACTATACTTTATCGTCGGTAGCTAATGAATCCGAGCAATTAGGAGCTCGTTATCCATAGTTTCTTACTCAGCGATGATTTTTTCAATAAGGAAGTTGTTGTGAATAGGAGAATTGGTTAGGTTCGAGGCTCGCTGAAAGTAAGATATTAATGCGAAAAAGAAAGCTCTAAGGCGTTAATATCACGGAACTCTTGACCCCTTCCACCTTTTGTAGCTTCAAATGCCACCGATGACATGACGTCGCAAGCTGCTGCCTTGCAGCAGGCCACCATTTATTTCTTCATTCGATTTTTTGTGTTCTTGTTCTGCTATATTTCCTGCTGAGCATTTAGGTTTGCGTTGTGCCGAACGTTGACAGCCTAAACCTTGACACGCCGTAAAAGTAATGAGTGATGGAATGAGAAGACAGATAAAATAAATTATTTAATAAAATAGACAACAAATCAAATAATAAATATCACTAGTATATGGAAACTACGTATATGTTGCCTTGGAAATCAAAAACATGAACACGGCAATCACAGAAACGCATTCCTCACAGGGCAGTAGAAATGGTGAATTAGCTAGAGTGGTGACGGGCGTGAAAGGCCAGATTGAGCTCACAGCCGCTGTTTTTCTTAACCACTTTCCATTCAAGATGCCCATTCAGACGAAAAACATGTTTTCGAGGTTCGCGCACAATGTGCTATGAAAATATCTACGGTCAACGAGAAGGTCAACTAGAAGATATGGATGAGGCGCTCTTAGGCACTCCTATTAAAAAAATTAAATTGTGGGGTTTTACGCGCCAAAACCAGTTCTGATTATGAGGCACGCCGTAGTGGGGGACTCCGGAAATTTGGACCACCTGGGGTTCTTTAACGTGCACCTAAATCTAAGTACACGGGTGTTTTCGCATTTCACCCCTATCGAAATGCGGCCGCCGTGGCTGGGATTCGATCCCGCGACCTCGTGCTCAGCAGCCCAACACCATAGCCACTGAGCAACCACGGCGGGTCTTAGGCACTCCTATGCATTACCAAACAAATAGTGAGAATTATGAAGGTGAACTAATCACGTAATGGCTGAACCGTGCTTGCTCCATGTCAGAGATGACCTGGCTCGATGCTAGAATGGTCAACGTAACATAAATTATATTGGTCTCACACACATATATATATATATATATATATATATATATATATAGTAAGAGTACATTAAGAGCATTGCAAAGTCCTTGGAAAGGTGATTACTTCTTGCGTACCTTTAAATCAACTGCTGTTGTGGCCCTATTTACAGGGTGTGTTGTTGGATTGTTGGATTGAAGCTCCCAGAAGCTTCTCTCTCGCCACACAGGGCTTTTTGAAGTCCTACGTTAAGTTAACGACGTCAGTTACGAGATCTCGCCGTTACAGTTTGATCCGTCCTCAAGTCCGACGCCAGTTGACATCGTGCACGTTTCGCGGATGAAGCCATACTTCGCTCGCAGTTCTTCGCCTGACATGCGCCGAGACGGCGCTTCAGGACCCGGGGGTCCTGTTACGGAAGAATAAGAGAATGAAAAAGAAGAAGATTGAGAGACGCTGGCTGCTGCGTGTTGTTGCTGGTCGCCTATCATGACTACATTCACTCTGCTTGTATATATATATATATATATATATATATATATATATATATATTGTAAATACATTCTGTCAATACTCCCAACATCCCCGTAAAGGTATTAAACCAATTTCAGGCCGCGGAGCTGCACTTGAATATATTTAAATTTTTGCTGGTGCCATGGTCCCCAAACTTTTGATCGCGGCTGTAAATGCAAAAAGCTATTAGAGCCCATAATTTTTAACCACATACAAGCTGTTCTTGAAAATGAATGGCTGATTGGCCCCTTCCAGCATGGTTTTCGCCGTAGTTACTCAACAGTAACTCAGCTCATCGAAACTGTCCATGATATAGCAGCTGCCCTAACCAGGTTGACATTATATTTCTAGATTTTGAAAAGAAATTCGGCTGAGTTTCTCATCGAAAATTATTATTGAAGCTAAAACCAATACTAAAGAAAAGCAGATTAGTAGCTTGGATAGAAGCCTGCCTTTCATATAGACGCCAAGTCGTGTCCCTTGACGACGTAACTACACGTGCGATTTCAGTAACTTCAGGCATTTCACAAGGGTCCGTCCTTGGTCCGCTCTTTTCCCCTGTGTATATTAATGACATCGTTCAGAAACTTCCAGTAAAGATACGGCTTTTTGTTGATTATTGTATTATATATCAGAAAATTACTGAACCTAATGACCCGGCTTTACTAAACGATTCCTTGGGCCGAATTCATACATGGTGTGCAGACTGGCAGATGCCCATTAACAACAAAAAAACATGGCAATGACTATTACTCGCAAGAAGCGCCCATATGCTTCACATACTGGTTTGATAATCAACCCCTTGCAGTCGTAACAACCATAGGTATTTGGGAGTCATCTCTAATGACCTTAGGTGGAATTAACACGTTGACTACATCCAGGGGAAGGCGATGAAAAACCTCGGATACTTAAGAAGGTACCTGGGTAAGTCTACACAAGAAGTGAAGCTTTTAGCGTATAAAACCTGTATTCGGCTATTAGTAGAATACTCTACAGCTGTGTGGGATCCATACACAAAAAAGAAACATTTCAATAGTGGAAAAATACAGAGGAAATCAATTAGATTTATCTATAACAATTACAGTTGCCAGGCATCACCTACATCTCTTTTAAAAAACGCTAAGTTCGAAAAGCTGGAAATTAGGCGATACCGCAAGTGAATCAAACTTTTTTATCTCCTTTACCATGGACAGTTAGGTATTACGAAGGACACATATCTTAGTGACGCACACCGACGGCCTACAGGGTCCTACCATACAAAAAAGTAACTGAGATTTCATGCAACACCAACAATTCCGTTGCAATGCCGATAACGCGTTCCAGGAGACCCACTCCGTGAATGCGTCTTTCTCTCTCTCTCTCTCTCTCTCTCTCTCTCTCTCTCTCGGACTTCGGCCGTCACTGAGCATTGCATAGCGCAGCTTGCAACACCAACAGCTTGCAACACGTTGCAATGCCGACACCGCGTTCCACCGCGTTGCAATGCCGACGACGCGTTCCAGTAGACCCGCTCCATGAATGCGTCTCTCTCTCTCTCTCTCGGTCTCATTTTCTTTATCTCTCTCCCGAGCATAGCGCGCAAAACCTCTTCCTCACCTCGCAGAGCATTGGCATAAGCGCGTGCGAACACGCCAGCTGTGGACGAAGACGACGTACAGAAAAAAAAATGCTGTATAGCCAAGCGGTTACGACACTCACCTTGGGACCGTGGGTACGCGGGTTGGAACCCCACCTTGGCATGAAGGTTTCTTTCCTTTTATTTCTTTCTTCATTGCTGATGATGATAGTTTCTGATACTAACCGCAAATTACGACTGGCTTAAACAGCTTCGCTATTAAAGCTTTATATAAAAATTTTCAATAGGATTTTACTGCCGTTCGTTGTACCCAATAATTCGTTATATGTGGGTACGATATATCCGGATTCGACTTTAAGTGGTGAGAACAAAGCCGGCATAGGTCAGAAGGAGGCCGGCATAGGTGAGATATCTATGCTGCATATCTCGCGCAATTATACCTTCGCGGAAGATACTACGCCGACCATAGGCCCGTGTATGTATGGCAGAGGCAGGAAAAGTAGGAGTCAAGGACCCATGTGTTCTAGCTGCTGGGCGAAAGAAGGCTCCACACCGTTATCAAGAAGGTTCCTCTGCTCACGTGTTTCCATCAGCGAGTGACATGCACCGCCAGAGGTTCTATGAAGTATTTAACACAGTGTTGTCTTCGTTAAACAACAGGTATCCACCTGATATGTGGCGGCATAAGTCCCACATTGAGCAGCTTGCCATAGGGAAGGAAGACGAAGCATATATAACATTGTGCTACATTGACGACCTGGAACCAGGATGCCTGATTTTGCACAGAGATATGCTGATTGCCATTTCAAGCCAGCAAAGGTCGGCATCATTGCACACATTCGAGGACGTCATGCACAAGTTTACGGGGGGCAAGGGCGAACAACTGCGAAGCCTGTTGCCGGACATGGCAAAGCTAAAACAATTGCGTTGGCCATACCGGTCTCGTCGACCACATCCCAGAGGTCCTTTTCTTGCCTTCGGCGACTGAAAAAGTACTTGCGGTCGACGACTGGACAAGCCCGTTTATATATATATATATATATATATATATATATATATATATATTAGTGAAGTAAAGAGTAACCGGAGCCGGCATAGAAGTAGTTCAAAAAATAGAAGTAGGTAGGAAAAACATAACAAAACTTTACTGACGTTTCGGCCGGGGTCCGGCCTTCATCAAGAGTGCGTGTACAAGCATACAGAGCTCAATTTATACCTTTTTGTCGTAAGGGTGAAAAGAGACAACAAAAAAATACAAAGTGAAAAAAAATAAATACAAAGTAAAAAAGAATACAATGAACACGTAAATGTAAAACTGCGCGTGCACAGAGTAGAATTATTTAAAAAAGTGAATACAACAAGGCTGCGAAAACAAGCTCCTAAATCGTGAGTAGCCCATGACCACAGGTGGGCACAGATTTTGTGTCGTCATGGATGTCAACACGTGCAATGACTCATGTCAAAGCCATCAAAACGATGGGCATGTACAGTGGTGCTATACAGGGGCACAAAGTTGGGCGTGCATGGAGTGGGATTATTGAAAAGGTATTAAGAAAGAGCATGCGGGCATCACTGACAGGATTTAGTGGCGTCGTGAATGTCTACACATCTGATGGCTCATGTCAAGGTATATCGAAAACGACGGGCATGTACAGTGGTGCTATACAGGGGTACAAAGTTGGGCGTGCATGGAGTGGGATTTGAAAACGTATTAACAAAAAACATGCGGGCGTGACTGACGGGATTTAGTGGCGTCGTGAGTGTCGACACATCTGATGGCTCATGTCAAGGTACATCAAAAGCGACAGGCATGTACAGTGGTGCCATAACGGTGTACAAAGCTGCGTGTACATACAGTGGCATTGTGAAAAACATATTGTTCCGCCCGCGAAAGGCGTTTATTGAACAGCCAGCCAGGCAGAGTTAGTCGCGACGGCCTTGATCAGCTGAGTGCCTGTCGAGATTCAGCTAGCCAGCCGCACGTCGTCTTTCTCTTCACCCGTCTTGGATGCCCCACATTCTGTTAAGGCGTAAACCTCGAAAGCACGTAAAAGTGTCACATTTCCCTCCACGCAGACGATGCCCACCGGGTAAGTCAAATAGGTTGTCGAGAGACGAAAGGCTTTAAATGGGCGACATGCGTAATTTCAGTCTTTTCTGACCGTCGGCCATTTGATAGACGGAGCATCTCTTCGACTACGTCTGCAGTGAAATGGCGCCCACGATCGCTGATGATGACTCTGGGAGGTCCATGTCGGAGAACGACGAAACGCAGCATAAAAATACACACTTAGGGGGCAGTAGCCGATGGTATAGCAGCTGTCTCAGAGTAGCGTGTCAAGTGATCGGCACACGCGACAATCCAGCGATTCCCATCAGATGACCGCGGGAATGGACCGAGAAGGTCGATGCCGACTTGCTCGTAAGGAGTGCTTGGGGGTGGCACTGGATGTAGTCGACCAGGCGGAGCGCTCGTCGGACGCTTGTGACGTTGGCACTCGTTGCAGCTGGACACGTACTGGTCGATCGTCTGGCGCATTTTAGGCCAGTAGAACCTTTCTTGCGCGCGGTAGAGCGTTCGCGCCGATCCCAAATGACCAGAAGTTGGATCGTCATGCATAGCGCGCAAGATGGAAACACGGAGGCTCTCCGGGACCACCAGGAGATATCGTGGGCCTGTAGAAGAATAGTTCTTTTTGTACACTACTCCGTCACGAACGCAGAAACGAGTGCATGGTGCTGATTTCCTGGCAGTAGTGAGCAGTGGCTCTAAAGTTCTGTCCTTTTGCTGCTCGATCTTGAAGGTATTAATATCAGGAAATCCGGGCTCCAATGATGCGATATAGCGATCGAAGTTGTCCGCGTCGCAGTCCGTCGTCGGAAGCGGAAGGCGCGAGAGGCAGTCAGCGTCGGCGTGCCGTCGGCCGCTTTTATAAGAAACGGTAAAATCATACTCTTGTAAACGAAGTATCCAACGCGCAAGCCGACCTGACGGATCACGGAGATTAACCAGCCAGCAAAGAGAATGATGGTCTGTCACCACAGTGAAGGGGCGTCCGTACAGGTATGACCGGAAGCGCTGTACTGCGAAAATCACTGCGAGACATTCTTGCTCTGTGACTGTGTAGTTGCACTCGGACTTGCTTAAGGAGCGACTCGCATAGGCAACGACGTGTTTTTTGGCGCCGACGCGTTGAATAAGGACTGCGCCGACTCCAATACCGCTAGCGTTCGTATGAACTTCTGTGGGAACAGCCGGGTCGAAGTGTCGGAGAATGGGGTGGGACGTCAGAAGCAACTTCAGCTCCCGAAAACTGGCCTCGCATTCAGGGGACCATTCAAAAGGAACGCCCTTCTGAAGGAGGCATGTCAGCGGATACGCGATGTTGGCAAATCCACGAATAAACCGGTGGAAATACGAGCAAAGGCCCAGGAAATTGCGTAGCTCTCTTACTGAGCGAGGTGGTTTGAAGACTTCGACAGCAGCAGTCTTCGCTGGATCGGATCGTATGCCGTCCTTGTCCACTAGATGACCCAAAACCAGTGTTCGGCGCTCTCCAAAATGGCATTTCTTCGAGTAGAGCACCAAACCTGCTTTTCCCAAGCAGTCTAGCACAAGATCAAGACGTGCGTTGTACTCGCTGAACGTGCGCCCGAAAATCACTACATCGTCTAGGTAGCACATGCACACTTCCTACTTCAAACCACGCAGGATGTTGTCCATGAAGCGCTCGAAAGTTGCAGGTGCATTACACAGCCCGAACGACATCACATTAAATTCAAAAAGTCCATCTGGTGTTACAAATGCCGTTTTCTCCTTGTCTGTCTTGTGCATAGGAATCTGCCAGTACCCCGGCCTCAAGTCGACAGAGGAAAAGTAAGGTGCTGATGAAAGGCAGTCGATAGCATCATCGATACGTGGAAGAGGATACACGTCCTTTTTAGTGATGGTGTTGAGACGCCGGTAGTCTACACAAAATCGCCATGTCCCATCTTTCTTTTGAACCAGAATCACTGGCGCTGCCCACGGAATGCATGAGTCTTGGATTACATTCTTGCTTAGCATGTCGCGGACTTGGTCGTTGATCACCTTGCGTTCCGATGGTGAAACTCTATACGGCTTCTGTCGCAAAGGCTGGGCAGAACCCGTATCTATGCGATGGTGTATACGAGGAGGAAACGATGGGGGCCCCGCTTGCTGCGAAAAGTCAAACAGTGCGGCATGCTTTAGCAGAATATTCGCCACTTCATGACGCTGTTTAGTTCTGAGCGACTTTTTCACCATAGCTAGAATGGAGGAGTCCACAGCAGGGCATGCATTAACGAAATGGCGTTCATCCGCAGAATCAGGGGCCTCTGTAAGAATGGCGAGTGACAGCACGTGATCTTCATGGTAGGCGGCAAGTTTCAGGCCCTGTGGTAGTATTGCAGGTTCGCTGGAACAGTTTATAGTCCATAAGCTAGTGCATTCGTGAACAACTGACAGCGTGCAATGCGGTATCAGCACATTCCTCTTGATGCAGCTCAGCCGAATGGGTTCGACGGTAACGCCAAACGTTCTGTCGGTGGCAGGGAAACAGGAGACTGAAACACAGCTTGCAGATAACGGAGGCACAACTGTATCCCTAGATACACAAAGCACACTTTCGTGATACGGCGGGCTCTCCATAAACGCAGCTGAAAAGCTCGTACCTACACTAATTTCTCCCATCCCACAGTCGACAGTGGCACCACATAGTTTCAAAAAATCAAGGCCCAGGATTACGTCATGCGTAGAATGAGGTAGAACAGCGAACTCTGCGTTAAATATCTGACCACCCAAAATAACGTCCACATTGCATACCCCGACGGGATGCAATAAGTCCCCACTCACTCCGCGAAACGTATCGGTACGGTCCCAGCGAAACATCACTTTTCGTCCTAGGAGGCTTTTAAACGCAAGACTCATCACTGAAACGGTTGCTCCCGTGTCCACTAAGGCCATTGTCGAAACTCCGTCAATCAGTACAGACACCTTATTTTTAAACATACAAATCGGTGGAGGTATCTCAGGCGACATCGAAGATTGTCCAGCGACCTCACCTCCAACGGCCGCGCTGACTACTTTTCCGGAGGTGGCGACGGGTCGCAACGCCGCGGAGACGGCGACCGGCTTACGCGAGGAGCGGGTGGTGGTGTCAAGCTGCGGTCAGATGCTGGAGAACGGTTCCGCGGCACCTCCGGGCGCTGGTGAGGGATGCGTCCTGGATATGTGTGCGAGGGTGAGTACGTTTCATGTGGAGTGCGGTACCGCCTAGACATCGTCGATCGCTCGAACCTCGGTGGTTGGCGGCGATTGCAGTACCTGGCAATGTGACCTAAGTCGCCGCAGCTATAGCACACAGGTAAACGACGATCGATGAACTGCGCCTCGACTCGCTCAGCCGTGGGAGGTCGTGTAGCAGAGTGAAGTGGCTGTGCCTGCTGCACAGGAGGGACGGTCGGCCAGTGTGCAAACCTGCCGGGGCGAGGGTGTTCTTCATGTCGTTGATCGGGGTAAATGCGCCCTGACGTGGCCCTGGAGCTCCTCTGTGGTGGATGTCCGTGACACAGACCGACGGCTGCCACGAAGTGCACGGTGCTGCAGGCGACATGGGTTGCGGGGAGTAGGCAACAGGTTGTTGCATGACGTTGCACGCAAGCACCTCGTGTCGCAGCAGTTCTTCACGCACGATCTGCCGTATAGTAGAGGACAAGTCGGCGGACGGGCAACGGCTGTCACATTTACCAGTCGTCCAAATTTTAGCGCAATGCGACGTGTCTTCAACGTCTCAAATGTACGACAGTGACGTACGACATCCGAGACGGTGTCAACGTGTTCCCTGCCTATCAGGAAATTATAGACATCTTCTGCAATTCCTTTGAGGAGATGTCCAAATCGGTCTTCCTCAGACATCTGGGAATTCACTATTTTGCACAGCTTCAGGATCTCTTCTATGTATGTCGTGCAAGTTTCTCCGGGAGCTTGCTCTTTGAGCTAGTGTTCGCTCCGCGCGCTTCTGTTTGGCGTAGGAGTCGCCAAAACACTTCTTAATTTCTTCAACGAAGCGCTCCCACGTTGTTAGCGAGTCTTCGTGGTTTTCGTATTCAAGCTGTGTGACAGAGTCCCAACGGTTGTATCAGCTCACCCTTGCGTAGTGCGTCAGCCACTCGTCGACATCTTCGCCCGCTTTTCCCGCGAACGAGCGTGGTTCCATGTAGTGCTGCAAAGGTCCAACCGGCGTCGACCTTGGAGCAGGGACAACTAGAGCTGGCGTTTGTCCACTTCCGTCCTGAGCCATGGGGACAGTCGCTGGCAAGAGACCGGCAAGACGGCGGCTCCGGCGAAGTTCTAGGTGTTGCGACTCCGTGGTACGATGTGTCGTACCCCGCACGCTCCACCACTCTGTTACGCCCGCGAAAGGCGTTTATTGAACAGCCAGCCAGGCAGAGTTAGTCGCGACGGCCTTGATCAGCTGAGTGTTGTTGTTGTTGTTGTTGTTGTAGCCTATCACGCCTGTGGCTCCTACCCACGGAGGGGGATTGGCCAAGAAATGGGTGGATTATTCCAAATTAATATGGAGGATACATTTCCGAATATCTATGAAATTAGTATTGAACAGCGTAGAGTTATATGTTAAAGTAAATCAAGAAAGTCATATCGAATGAGTAATCAGTAATTTGAAAGTACAAAAAAGGATAGAATTTAGCAGGGTATTCGTTTGGAGTCTGTAAGGAACGTTTGGACGGCAAAGCAAGCATCCCTGTGGCTGAATCCCAAAGTGAACGCCCCGAACGAAAGAATATTAGGTTCTGTTAAGTCCAGGCCAAGCCTTCGAAAAGGTATTTCCAACAATCGTTTTCTTGCCGCAGTAAAGCGGCGACAAGATAGAAGAAAGTGGTGTATCGTCTCTTCCTCATTACAAAACGGGCAGAGGGGGGAGGGAACCAAACCCGACCTGTGTAAGTAGAAATTTAGGGAGGGTATACGGCAACGTAATTTGGTGAGAGAGACCTCAAGCATCTTTGTGTTACAGGATTCGCTACGCCAGGGAAATATCAGGTGCTTATAATCTGGAGAAGTAGTAAGAACTGGGTTTGATAAGGCTTTTCTAATTGATCGCATCCGAAATCTAGCCGCCGTGATGTGTGCAGTCACTGGTAGAATGGGAAGAACAGGGCCGGAAAGTGAGGTCTTTGCCAGTGAATCGGCAGTTTCATTAAAAAACGATCCTTTATGAACAGGTACCCAAATCAAATGAACACATTGCACATGGGCAGGAACTAGCAAGTAAAATAGTTTTAGCATAGGTGAATCATTAGTGGCGGTAAGGGAAGAGCAATCAGAAAGGGAGTCAGTAAGGATAGCAGCTGTTGTAGTCGTTTGGTGTAATTTACGTAAAGATAGGATTACTGCTAAAACTCGGCCAGAAAAATAGGCACAAAATCGGGCAATCTTAAAGAAAAAGACCAGCCGAGTGCAGGACAAAATATGCCAATGCTAGTCTTTTCCTCGCTCTGTGATGCATCTGTTGCAATGATAATATTTGTTCCTAGGGAGCTTAGGTGGTCTTGTAACATGGCGTTTAAGATGCTGTAAAGTAGTAGTTTTGCGTGGTTTGGGAAAATATCGTCGAACCTGATATCTAGGTAATTTGAATGCGTATTGTTAGGAAGCACATCGCGAATTTGCACATTTAGTGGTTCAAGTAATTTTTGCACAAATATAATCTGTGGTGTACGAAACCTGGGCCAATGAACGGGAAAAAATAATTGTGGATCAGAGATGAAAATTATTTGAGGACGGCTTAATGGTGATTCATATAGTCGTAAGAAAGTCTGAACGGTCAGAAGGTGAAATCGGCATAGAATAGGTGGGATTCTCGCTTCCAGATATAATACGGCATTTGCAACGTATTTTGGAAGGCCTAAGCACAGACGTAGCGCCTCTCGCTCTAATAAAACTAGCGGTCGAAGCTTGTATGACGGAACACCTGAGAATAAAACACAGCCAAATTCTAATACTGGACGAACGTACATTTTATATACCATCAAAAGGGATTTTCTTCGCATACCTGTTCTTCGATTGTTTAACTTGCGCAAGATGCCCATTGTACGAGCTCCTTTTGTTGCAAGATATTCAATATTCGGCCGCCAGTTAAGATTTCCGTTATAGATAACTCCAAGGTACTTCAGTGACTGTACTTGTGGGATATCTTCGAGATGATAGTTAAGCGATATGTATACTGGGTCTTTAACGGGAAAAACAAGGATTGCACACTTATTAGCATTCAGGTTTAAGTGTAAGCTATCCAGCCAGCCTTCCAGTTTCTTTAGATAGGACTGCAAAATTTCGTAAAGGGAGTATAGGTCACTAGCCATACCAAAAAAGGCAATGTCGTCAGCATAAACGTAGGCACTGACACCTGGGTGAACGGGGATTCCGCTCAGTAAAATATTAAAAAATATTGGTGAAAGTACCGATCCCTGAGGCAAACCTCTTGTTTGCTTGTGTTTATCAGATGAATCACCGCTTCGAAAACAAAAGAATTCCCTGTCTTTCAAAAATTCATGCACCCATGCTACAATACATCCTGGAAAGCCATGGCCCTGTAACCGATTTGTTAAAATTGCATGTTCAATGCTGTCATAGGCTTTACATATATCTAAAGTAACTAACGCCGCATATTGTTTTTTCTGTCTGGCGATGTTAATGCGACTTTCAAGGTCTACATGCGCGTGCCATATTGAATAGCCAGATCTAAATCCAATTTGACAACGACTCAACAATTGATTTTCATCAATAAACTTCATTATATGTCCGTGAAGCACTCTTTCAATAAGTTTTGCTATGTTTGATGTCAACGCAATTGGTCTGATGTTGTCGATGGTATACCCTGCCCCTTTCTTTTTATGTAACGGAATAATTTTGGCGATCTTCCATTCATGTGGAATCCATGCATTGCTAATAGAGTAATTTAGCAACTTCAGAAGCTCACGTGGGGCTTCTTGGAAGAAAATTTTTAACATTGCATTTGTTATTCCATCCGGGCCAGGCGCTGTAGTTGGTAACCGTAACATGACCTGTGCTAGTTCCGAATAGGATATCTCTTTGTAGTCCGAGAATGTAGGAGTAAGAACAGAATTTTGAAGACGCGTTGTGAACCGGCTCTCCAATCCTTTAGCCAAAGGTCTGAGGACTCTTGCATTTCCTGTGCGGTATAGACAATTGAGTCTACCTTAACGCTCAGTGGGAGTCTGTTTCTAGATCGAAGGAAATAAAATAAAGCACGTTTGTTTTTGGATTCAGATAGATAATCAAAATGTTTTTTATCGTACTCATCTTTTGCGTGTTTGACAGTGCGTTTGAAGGTTGCCGAAATAAATTAATAATCTTTCCAATTTTGTGGGCTCTGATTATGTAGAAGTTTTTTCCAAGCAGCTTTTCTTCTGCGATAAACTCGTGAGCACTCATTGTTCCACCAGGGACTAGATGATGTACGTTTAGCTGTCTGAATTACGAATTCAGACTTTTGTCGGGACATCTGTAACGCTGAACAAATTTTCAAGCCAATTTCTTCGTTATTAGTATTAGTTAATGACGAAATGGAAGAGTGTAAGCAGTCTTTAAATTTTTTGCAATTAAGAAATATTCTGTCTTGTCGCTCAACTGATGTTAATGGGCATGCAATTTCGAAGTATACTGGGAGATGATCACTGTTTGTAGAGAAATCAATCGTAGTCCAAGATGTCACGGCAATACTTGTGCTAGAAAACGTCAAATCTAACACTGAGCAAGATTGGCCACGGACAAATGTAGGTCGTCTCATATTTAGGCATGAAAGATTTTTATCTATGGTCCAGTCCCATAGACGCGTCCCACATGCATCTGTTTTGTAACCCCATGATACGTAATGCAAGTTGAAGTCACCAGTAAGGATGACTTGATTTTTGCAGCTAGCAAGCGCACTATCCAATTGGTATGTACTGTGTACGCCCGTAGGAAAATAAGCATTTATAATCGAAAAAGTACGGTAGCCTGGTATGCTACGGTGTACTGCCAAAATTTCACATTCCGGAGACATTACCTTGAAAGCTATTTTAGCCTTATGACAGAATTTAGATGACAACAAAATCATTAAACCACCTCCTAGTGAAAGGCGATCTAATCGAAAAGGTCGCAAATCTTTAAAATTAAAATTTTTCTCTGGAGTAAGCCAGGTTTCTTGTAAAATTATTACGTCAGGGTTAAGATGTGCTGTTAAGCAATTTAAGTCTATTGAAGCAGAAATCAAGGAACGACAGTTCCACTGTAGCACTTTTAAAGAAGCTATGGTGATGATCTAATTGATATAATTACTTCAGCGACTACCGTCGCAATGTACTTTCTTGGATGCCAGAATGAGAAATAGGACTACCCTTTTTGTTTTTGGAATAGGGACAAGACGCTGTTACTGGAGGACCAGTTCGCTTATGCGGCCTGGTATCATGACCTGTTTCCATGTCATCCTGTGAGTCTGTCTGACGCGAAGAACAAGGATCGGATCCAACAAACGTTGGGTCCGATCTGGTATTCGGCGCTAGGACTGAACTGGCTACCTGTTCTGCAGCACAAGCAAGCGATTTGGTGATTGGTGTTGCGGCTGTTTGCAACAGCTGTGTCATCTGAGCGGTAAACAGTTGGGAAATGCATTCTGTAACAGTTTGAACAATATGTTGCATAGCCTTTGTCATCGTTTTTTCCACTGCTGACTCAATGAGTTTAGACAAGTTGTCTTCATTTAAAGTCGACTGCCTCGCAGTGACGCCAGCGTATCCAAAAGCTCTGTCCTTGACGACTGCAATAGCCTCTTGCCGCGAACATCTTCGCCTGTCAATTACCTCGAGTACCTGCACTTCATTAGCTTTTGCCGAGCAGTTTGCATAGTCAGCCGCATGGTTTCCTCCACACAGGCAGCATGTTTCGGTTTCAGCTGTGCACTCATTAGGGGAATGATCCTCACCACAGACGCGACAGCGTGCATTTGATTTGCAGCCTCCTGCACTATGGCCAAAACGCCAACAGTTCCGACACTGTAGTGGACGGGAAGGGAGAGGATCCACTCTAAAAATAAGTGGCCACACTTTTAGTTCAGATGGGCAGGGCATGCCAGCAAACGTAGCAATAACCGATTCAGTGGCAACTTTTTCCCCGTTTACGAGTCGGTGGCATCGGTATACGGCTATGACACCAGCATCAGACAACTTCTCCAGAGTCTCAGTTGGGCTCAATCGAGAGTCTACGCCCCGGACAATGCCTTTAGTGCATGCTAGATGGGGAGGAATGAACGCACTCACCGGCACAGATGCAAAAATCTTACTCTTTAGGAGGTCTGCAACACAGGTCGGATCTGATGACCTACAAACTATCCCACCTCTTCCAAATTGTCGGACATCGCTTATCATTTGGAAGTGACGCGTCATGGCTTGTAGTTCGGCCTGGACAGCCTGTGGGTTGTTCAGCCGGATGAATCCACCACTCGAGGGCACCAGCGCGACAGGGATGCTGCTAACACCGCTGCGGAAGAAAGATTCCAAAGGCGGATAAAGGGATAAAGGGAGGCTTCAGGAGAAAGCGAGGCTGACCATGGGCTGGGCCCTTGCCCAGGAGAGTTTTTAGACATCAGCGCTGCTTCAAGCACTAGGTAAGTCCTGTAAATATGAGATGGTTAAGATGAGTAGGTCAAATCCACCCAAAACTCAGCCAAACCACCGCGCAGTTAGCTTGCCAGGAGACTTCAGCGTGGACGTCAGGACGCCGATGACCAGGATGATCCGAAACGGCTGAAGGTCGATGCTTGCTTCTCGTTCAAACGGTTCCTGCTTCTACGTTCTAGTAGGCACCATAAGCCTGCCTCGTGTGTTGTTCCTTCAAGCGATGGCTTACCCGAACCGCCGATCTTTGTCAGCTGAGTGCCTGTCGAGATTCAGCTAGCCAGCGGCACGTCGTCTTTCTCTTCACCCGTCTTGGATGCCCCACATTCTGTTAAGGCGTAAACCTCGAACGCACGTAAAAGTGTCACAATATTAACAAAAGGGATGCGAGCGGTCGCTGTTGCCAGGTTAGTATTTGACCACAAAGACGGTCATACACCCTCACCTGGCTTAAAGGACTCCTGCACTGTGACCTCCACTAACCTCCGAGTTGAACGAACTGCGATCCATTGAATTCTTTGCACACTTGGTATTATTTGTGTTTGTTGGCAGGCGTATTTTATACAAATTCTATGAGTGTGTGAAAGAAAATGAAATAAAATATAAAATAAATGAAAGATTTAATGCCAAGATTAAGTAATAAACAGCAATATAATTTCGAATTAATGCTGCGGAAATATGCATATCCCTACATAAGCATGCCATATAATATGTGTTATAGAACCGTCACGAAATTAATGTTCATGTGTATAACTATACATGTACACACACACATATATATATATATATATATATATATATATATATATGTATGTATGTATGTATGTATGTATGTATGTATGTATAATTCGAAGGACAGGAGAACGGAGTAAAAAAAAGAAAAAACAATAACACGACTTTACTGACGTTTCAGCCGCACAGTCAAATGTCAAAGAAGAATGACAGCCGGAAATGCAGGCGCACACGTTTTTTACCTCGAAGAAACCAAAAGTGATAGGGATAAAAGTATATGTGCAATAATAAGGGGCTACGAACTTGCAAGGTGTAAAAACGCGGATAAAACACTAAACGGGTAAAAAATAAAGTTTGCCAGCACTTTCATTGATTCCACAAGTAACCGCTTTAAATTTATGAATCAGATAGGATTCTCGAAGCTCTCTTTCGTGGTGGGAATGAAAACCAGATTGAAGGATTGTTGCGGTGATTTTATCAAATGAGTGGCCTGGAATGAGCACGTGTTTTGATAGTGGAAGATTAGGGAGAGTAGCTGCGTGGCACTTGTGGTTGTTAAAGCGATACCGGAACGGCGTTTCAGTTTGTCCAACGTACTGTAATTTGCAAACAGAACATTCGAGCAAATAGATACAGTTGTTAGTGTCACACGTAAAATTACCTTTAATTTTCATTTGGAAATCGGAGGCAGTGCTTTAGGCAATACATGATGTCGTCATGTGTGCACAAACTTTGCACCGTGTTTCCTTGCAAGGTTGGCAACCCGCAGTCTCAGGAATCCTTGTTTTAGATGACGTTAAGATGTCATGCAGATTACTAGACCGTCTGAAGACTACCCGTGGGGGCTCTGGAAACATAACTTTAAGGTGATCACTCTGTGCTAGTATGTTGAAATGTTTTTTAAGTATTGACGAGACATTTGGAACCGATGCTGAGTGGATTAGAACGAGGGCACTTTGTGTCTGAATGGGCGATTGTTTTTTTTTTTTTTTTTTGCACGGAACAAATCCTTCCGATTTAGTGCATCGGCCCTTTTAGCAGCATCATCCACAATATGACATGGGTATTCCTGCTGAATTAAAGCTTCGCGAAGTTGTTCACAGTTTTCACAGAAGTCCGACTGTTCCGAGCAAAGTTTTTTAAAGCGGAGCGCCTGAATACACTGGTTTTCCAGTGTTTTACGTGAGAACTTTTAAAGTGAAGATAACGATGCCTGTGCGATGGTTTTCTGTAAAGTTTAGTGGTTAGTTTGTTGTTAGATAGGGAAACTGTAACGTCCTGAAAGTTAATCGTAGAACGAGAGTATTCATGCGAAAAATAAATGGATGGGTGGGCGATATTGAAATCGGCTATAAACGATAACAGTTCATTTTCACCATGAGGTCAGATCAGAAAAATGTCATCTATAAACCGCTTATAATAAAGAGGTTTTGGTTCGCGCTTGCCAAGAAAGTCATTCTCCAGAACAGACATAAAAATGCTAGCATAATTAGGTCCAATGCGAGTGCCCATTGATGTGCCGCTTATTTGAAGGTAGTGCGAACCATCAAATTCAAAATTTTCGAGCTGTAAAATTAATTTCAATAATGTAGACAATGTGTCACTACCAATGGTTTTCTGATCTTCAGACGACTGCCTGAATGCCATCATTATGGGGGATGTTTGTATAGAGTGAGACCACATCTAAGGTAACGAGCAGGGAATTTTCTTGTATAAGGAGGTCGTCGATGTCCAACAAAAAATGGTTCGTATCTTTAAGATAAGGTGAGAAGGTACATGAAAGACTGCTAATTATTACATCAACGTAGCGCGAAAGTTGCTCCGTGACAGTGCCAATGCCTGAAACAATAGGGCGTCTGGGACAGTTTTCTTTGTGTATTTTAGGTAGTAAGTAAAACCTGCCCGGGATGGCACTGAGTGGCACGAGTGAACCTACTGCGTTATCGCTTAATTGCTTCGCTTTTACAAGACCTTTAATGGTGTCTTGGACTATTGTTTTAAAATTTGTGGTAGGATCCCCGTCTAGACGCTTATAGAAAGTCTGATCATTTAGCTGTCTCTGGGCTTCGTTTATATAGTCCGTTGTGCTCGTGATCACCGCGGCACCTCCTTTGTCCGCTGGTTTTTTTTTTTTTCACAATGTCACTGCGTTTGGCCAATGATGCGATAGCTTTCCTTTCCTCTAATGAAATATTTGGCTTGAATGAATTTTGGTTTTCGTAAGCTTTAAGGACGTCACGTTGGACGGCGGCAATGTACGTGTCTAGGCATTTATCACGCTGGGCCGGAGGGGTCCAACGTTTGCTAGAAGGCATAACTGGTGGCGTGTCACAAGTGAATGGGCGGTCGTGGAAATATTCCCGTTGGCGCATGTTGCGTGAAAAGTTTTCCAAATCTTTAGCCAATTGAAAGTCGCAATATCCGCCGGTTGCAGGACAAAAGGTTAGGCCCCGTGACAAAATGCGAAGTTCAACCCCAGTTGGGCTCTCATGGGAGAGGTTAACCACGTTAGAAAGAGGCGGCAGGCTGTGCTCTAGCCTAGGAAAGGATTTTATCGGAACCGCCGTTATTACCTGCCTTGGAAACAACGAGCTGTCCACGCCATCACGCAGCAACTTTTTACACTTTTTTTCGTGAATCTCACTTAGCTTTTTTGATTTATAAGCTTCTAATTCGGCGATTTTGTGCGTGCTGAAATCACTACTGGCGCACAATTGTCGTTCCGTATTTAGCAAGTCCTTAAAAGCCTGCTGATAATCATTTTGAACAATACGGGTAAGATCTAAACAAGTTGTTCTAAGAAATTCACCCCATCTAGCTGTATTCTTATCGGACATCTGACTGGTGGCTGCTGTTACGGAAAGGCTGAGTCCGCTAGGTGAAACGTGAGCCGCTATAAAGTATGAGCTCAGAGTGGATACATGTAGTTCGTTACATGTAGTTCGTCCACGTTCTTCTCATTCATTAAAATAGCTTTGTTTATACCCAAAATCATGTAAAATACCAGACAAGCGCAATTATAACACACATAGATCCTAGCACTTACTCTAAAGTCATGATTGCCCAAGTGCTTCGATAAAGTGCAGTATAGTTAATTTATCTAAGCAGACATTTAGATACCTAAGTGCTCGTAGCTTGAATTAAAGGATATATTTCCATGATTAGCGTGAACAAGAATGAACTAAAGTGCTGCCTGAAAATGTACGTATTTCAATTTAAAAGCTCTCCTGGGAACCGACCAACATCAAAAATGTGTTGTCCTGCGAAGCACACCTTAAAAAGTTGCGGTTGAACTTAAGTGCTTGCTCTACCGCAAATCTTGCTGATGGTTCCTCCTATTAGAATAGCATTGGGTACTGTATTAAAAGCCTTTGCGATGTCGATATCAATATTTTGCAACATATTTTTGCATGTAGTGCAGAGCACCAGCAAATTCAAGTTCACTAGCAACCTGGGGCTAGTAAGTTGGTCAGGAGCGCTGCCTGGTTTCAGAATTGGTACTATCTGCTGTATTGGTACTATCTGCTATTGCTGTGTTGATATACGGCCAGGTCATTCTTACAAACTATAATGTTGGAATGTATCCTTTCATTCAAGTGTAGTCAGTCACTTATCATCTAATAACTTATTTGTGGACCAGTATGACTTCTGGTGGAACTTGCGAGACGCACTTATTCTATCTTTTCATTGACTTACAATCCAGCACGCATTCTATCGTAGACGTCTACGCGCTGTATGTTGATTGTGTTAAAGCCTTCGGCAAGGTACAGCAGAAATTCTTCATCTTTGAAGTGAAGGCAATGGATATTGATTCCTCTGTGATCACCTGAGCAGCAACTTTTCTTTGAACCCATTTTCAATACATTGCATGCAGCAGCACAGCACCCCCTCATGTTCCAGTGCATTAGGCAGTCCCTCGGGCAATAATGATTATTGTATTTCCTGTGTATGAATGATCTCCGCGATGGCATTCCATGCACTGTGCATCCGTTTATCGATGATTGTGTGATATATGCAAAATATGTTCATGGTGCAATGGAATATCACGTAACGCACATCGCTTTTTCGATTATTGTGTGATTTATAGGTAACGTAAGTTGCCATCTGACGGCATTTTACAGCGCAACCTGGACAAACTAAGATCACGGTGCGCTATATGGCCTAAAAGTATGAATACTTCAACGAGCAAGCACACAACCCTTTTGCTACCAGGAAAAGCTCCCCGCGGCTAGTATGTCAATACTGCTCTTTTTATAAATATTTGGGTCTTCATCTCACTTGTTTGTCATGCGATAATTAACAGCCTGCCAGCTCAACATTGGGTACCATTCGCCGTCCTTTATGTTCATCTTAAAAGTGACAGTAAATGCTCGCAAACATTTAATTAGCTCAGAGCTTGGATATCCATCCACAATAGAAATTCTCATTCACTTACCCTGACAAATCGTTTGGGATCTTTGCAAAACAAAGCAGCTCGTCTTATTCGTCAATGAAAATTTATTAAATTCTGGGGTTTTACGGGCCAGAACCACGATCTGATTATGAGGGACTCTGGCTTAATTTTGACAACCGGGGGTTCCTTGATGTGCATTCAATGCACACTACACAGGTGCATTTGCAGTTTGCCCCAGTTAAAATGTGAGCGCGGCGACCGGGATTACATCCCGCGACTTCATGCTTAGCAGCGCCATGCCATAACCACTGAGCCTCCACGACGGCTGAACCTTTACTCTTTCCTTTTACATCGGGCAAGGAGGTTTCTGCTTCAAGGGAGATTCTCTCTACACAGCTTTGCTGATAGGTACTCTCTTCATCCTTTGATAAGCGGTATTAGACACCGCCCGCTAATAAAGTTTCTGCTGCTTACCGCCCACTCATATCTGCCAGAAGGGACAGCTCTTGAAAGAGGTTTCTTATCTGCTATGTCTATGATGTATTATGGGCATTCATATCTTTTGACATTTATACATCTGTAGAACCAGCTACCGGATATAGTACTTACTATGCCTGATCTAGTTCATTTGTGCAATGCTGTCTAACAATACATATTGACGCAACGAATGTTTTCCACATTCAAGGTATCGGAAAGATGCTTGTTTTACAAATGTGCCCTTTGCTTTAGGTTGGCGTTGGTATTGCTTCTTATACCCGTGCCACACGGGCAAAGTAAAGTGTACTTTGAGTGAGTGCACTTCGGGGCTAGTGTCATTCGCAGGCTGCCACACGGGAACGCTTAGTGACACTCACTGCAAAGCACGTTCGCCAGCGAGTGTGTTCGGCGAACTCACTTCGCGACCGCGAAGTGTGTAGCCTCGTTAGCAATGCTTCGAAGATACACAAAGTGATATTGAAAGAAGAGTCGGGAGTAATTTTTAATAACATTCTTTTAAATTGCTAACGTTACAAGATAATAAAATGTGCCTCACCGCAAGAAAACAACAATAATAGCAAAAAACTACTCTCGCTCTCGGGCTGTTCACGACCACGCCGGGTAATGGCTGCGCAGTAATGGATCGAGTCGTTTTGACTGTTGCTGGTCAAGTTGCCGTCGTTGCCGGCGCTTGTAAAGGTGGATTGTAAATGTTTTTTTCTAACAATAATAAACTGTTTTCGTGCACACATTTTTGTATTAATAAATATATGTTTTCCCGTCTGACTCCCAGTCGCCATGGCCATCAATTTGAAAGAACACTTTTCTTTCTCGTGTAGCAGAGCACCGCCAAAGTGAGACTCAGCGCGCTGAAGTGCACTCGTTCAAAGTGCACTTTACTTTGCCCGTGTGGCACGGGTATTTGCACATACATGGTCCGCTTATGCGATAGCCTTTGGAAGTCTAAGGGTGCAAGAAATGATGATGCAAGAGCCGTTTCTTTACCTAAGACTCCCATTAAAATGCGGCTGTCAGGGCTGGCACTTTCACCACTCGCCTTGTGTTAGCAGCAGAATATCATAGCCAAAGTTGCAGGTGAACAGATTGATGAACAATTTCGTTGTCGACAGATTTGTGTTTTTTTTTTCTTGTGTGTACGTAAGTAAAAATTGCAATATATCAGTGTGTGATTGCAAAAAAGCTGCATGTGACCCTTTATTGAATAACCTGCAGATTGTGTATACTTGAAATGCAGAAATTTCGTTTAAAATCGTAAGGTAAAATGTTCTTCAAGTAGCATAGTATTGATGGCTGGATGGAAACAACTTTATTAAAGTCCGGCGAAGTTTAACGACGCGGGCTCAGGTGACCCGGGTCGTTAAACTTCGGGCCGGGCCCGACCCCGGCCCGGACTCCCATCAGGGCCTTGCCTCCCCGCCGCCTCCCGGGCCCGCTGGACTGCCCACTCTTGTGTTCTGAGGTTGGAGCTGCGCAGAGCAGCGGCCCACCTCGACGCAAGAGCCTCCGGAGCTACTGCCATTTTCGCTGCTATAACGGGACACTCCCACAACGTGTGTGAGAGTGTCGCTCTAGTTGCCTGACATAACTTGCAAAGAACACTCGGGTATTGAGTGGGGACGGCTGACAACTTCCCCATTCTTCAACCGTGGATAGCAGCTCCTACTTTTGCAGTGTAAAGCAAGATTCGAGTCTTCTGATTTCAAGCACCTAAATTGCTGCCACATCCTGATATTCAGACACTGGCCAGTTCGTCCCAGGAAAGCCCGACCACATCATGAAGGAATTTTGTACACGACACAAATCGCGCATGGAATATACTGATACTCGTGTTTCGTCATACAGTTTTTACTTACTTGACTTCCCGTGACCTGTTTGCACAGTTGTACCAACATAAGATTCGCCTGATCCTTCCCTGCGACCAGTGTTGCCAGGTTTGGCTATATATAGCGAAATTGGGCTACAGGAAAAATGTTTTGGCGTCGACATGATGAGTTGGCTATGTAGATAAATTTGGGCTACTGAAAATCTACGACTTGGCTTTGTTAGGGCTATAAGTAGCGGCCTAATCCACGCTCCAGAGGTGGCTCTGATCGGGCAGAAGCAAATCTCGAAGGCCGTGTTGGAGCTGGCTGAGCCGGCCGAGTGGCTGTGCGTGTGTGCGTGCGCGAAATGACCCCCCCCCCCCCTCCTCTGCCCTTCCCTCTCTGCGCCGTTGTCTGAGCCGGTGGCTTTGATACTTGATGCACTTAAAGTTACACCCCGCTTGACCGTTATGCACCCGATCTGCGGGCATCGGGATGAACCTGGGAGTAGTGGGTTTTTCACAGTACACTGTACTAACATGGCTTTGCTCAGGAAGGGAGACCAATAACGTAGGGTCGGGGCCGTCGGGCGATCGTGGCGCCGACATGAAAGAAAGGAAGCACGGGTGGATGACACGCCCCAGTGTCTTCATGGCCATGTCTTAATTCTGAGTGAAGTATCATGCCGGGCACAGCTTTCGACCTACGCCAGGTATCTCGCGGGAACCTTCACTGCCATTTTCCTTCTCCTGCTAGATGAATTTTTGTCCGTGCTTGCAATCGAGATTCAATACGATAGGTTGGACGTAAGATCGGATCCTCCTCCGAGAGGAGAATCCAAACATGGGGAGTCCTGGGGCTTTTACTTCTAGATCGTTTGCCCGTAACGTCACGGATGCAGACATACTCATCTGCATATGTTTGGGGCCCCAAAGAAATAGCGTCGAAGCCACTGCGCATGCGCAAGACGCAAACTGTGTTTGGGTTTTGGGTCGGGCACGTTATTTCATCGATTTAGCGGGAGCCCCAAAAGCTGCCCCAAAAGCTTTCGTCAACAAACATGGCGGCGCCCATCGAAGCGACGGCTCTAACCTAGCACCAAACTGGGCTCGATTCGCGGTAGCGCGTGAAGTTCGTAAGCTAGGAGAAGTGACTGCGTTATCGATTTCTCCCAACTAACGTGTGTAATGAAGATTGATTCATTAGACGCCGCTGATTCCGAATTCAGTTGCAGATTTCATGGCTCGTAGGCCTAACATTGACTTGGCTGGGCGAAGGTACGTAAAGTTGGTTACTCAAAACTAAGCGCAACAAGTTGCTTGCAGCTAATAGAATAAGTTCTAAATTGTAATTAAACACAAGAACACAAAAATCTAAATTACGCTTGTTATCGTAAAATGGTATATTTTATTTTAATATTTATGCCCCAACGCTAACACCCGCAACGCTCTTTGGGGCCCGAAACTTTGGGGGCCCCTATTCTAAAACTTTATTAGCACATCAACATGGTTTGCTTTTTCACAGTAACCGGTTTTCACAGCCTAAGCACTGTTATCAATTTGTTGTTTACCTTTGCTCTTTGAGTGCCGTCGTGGCTTTTATCATTTCGAGCGAGTTACGCTCGGGACGTGCTCGTGGCCGAAAACGACTGCGCGCTTCTTACACTGGTGTGCCGTTTTGCGCAGTAATCTCTTAAATCTTCGCTTACACCGACTCAGACAGCGAGTGGCATCTGTTGTCTGACACTTTATTTTAACGCATGCTCTTGCCGTGCTATAGACCTAAGATGGCGGCCAGGTTGATGTAAATGGACAGTATATAGAGCATGTACCAGCTAACCCGCGCCAAGCTAATTGGAAAAAAAACCAGAAAACCAGATGGGACGATGAGACAAATAGCACGAAATATAATAGCGCGAATAACTTGTTTTCTACGCCGTAGTCAGAGATGACGTGAGAGATCGATGATGCTAAGCATTATTTTGCGTTCATGACAGCTAAAAAGCAGAGTTCGTAGATAATATTACCGTAAATAACTAAAAATAATAATTTAGTACTACCTGTCATAAAATAAAAGCACTGATTTCGCCCTCTGCAGCGATTCGCTGGAACTTTAGAGCTTCCGGGCCCAACCAAAAAGTGTTCTGTGCAAGCATATATAATGCCGCTGTTGTTGATGTCAAGGGCCGACGGTCATGGCGGCACGGACATTTTGTTACGACGGGTTGTGCAAAAAAGGATTGCCGTAGTCGACTGTGAATATGTATACACAAATAAAACTGCAAATAAAAATTGGTATATTTGGCTACGAAATTTTTTGCACTTTTTTGTGTTTGGCTACATTTGGGCTACAACTTCTATAGCTTTTGCCTACGCCGCCTCGTCGGACGTGGCAACACTGCCTGCGACTTTCCTTATGCTGTACGAAAACGTATACACATGTGGCACAACCTCGAACAAACACCTCTTCTGCGGGGTACCTACAGCGTCTACCGCAGGCCTTTTGCGCAGCTGATTTAGCAGCGTTTCTGCGACAGCTTGAAGCAGCGGATTCGGTAAACCCGCCTGCTGCAACCTTGCTACTTGGTGACCAAAGCTCTGTGGGTAGGACTTCAAACATATCCTCTGTGGGTAGGACTTCAAAAGAGCCGACCCGAAAAATGATTTAGTTATTCAATCATTAATCAGTTTGCGATGTGAGGAATCAAATGTTCATTCTTGTCTCCGAGTCTTTCCTCAAAAAAATTTTGCTCTGCGCTTCTCTGAGCTGAAAAGAGGCCCAACGCATGTGGCTTGGCACCGCCTCATTTTTTTTTATATTTATGACATAAACCCGCATTCGCTCCAGGAGCATTACAGCGGGGGAAGGGGGGGGGGGGGGGATATACATATATTTACAGATTGGTAGATGTAAACACAAGTCACAGTGTCACACAAGCGAAACAAGGCTTATAAGCAGGTAAACATAAGCGATAGATCGCTAGTATATAGGTATCACACCCGTATAAAGCAAAATAAGTACAGAAATACAGTACAGGAAACAAAACAAGTACAGGCTCAGGTAAAAGCAGCGCTATGGAGCTTGAACACACATATGAAACTGAAAATTCGATGCGATGCCTCCAACGGTTTCAGGAAGCTTGTTCCACTCAGATGCCGTTCGCTGAGAAAATTAACACTTCAACAAATTGCCTCTGGAAGTTGTCTCCCGAACTTTGAAAGCATGGTCGCGGCGATTCGAAATGTAATGTGGTGCGAGCATGTAGCTCGTTTTATATATGACAGAGCGCCCATGCAAAATATTAAGGAAGAACTTCAGCCTAAGATGACGCCTACGATCACTCAAAGTCTGCAGTTGCAATCTAGTCTTCATAGCGGTGACGCTACTTGTGCGGCGATAGTCACCGGCGATATATCTGGCTGCTCGATTTTGTACGCGCTCCAGCAAATATATCATGTTCTGTTGATAAGGATCCCACAGTACACTCGCGTACTCGAGAATAGGACGAACGTATGACGTGTACAGCACCTTTTTCACGCCTTCAGGGCACACCTGGACAGCGCTAGCCAAAAATACAAAGGTTCTGCTGGCTTTATTTGCGCTTTTTCTCATGTGTTCATTCCATCCAATGGTATCCGTAAAGTATACACCAAGGTAATTTGCCTCCTTTACATGCGGTAAGCTGACATTGTTGATAACATGAGACTTTGGTGAGTTTAGGTTTTTCCTCGAGAAATGAATGTAATTGCATTTAGTTGTGTTTAGAGCCTTGCGCCAGGTACTACACCATTCAGAAATTTTATTCAGGTCAGATTGAAGAATTTCGATATCAGCTGGAGTTTTAATTGGGCAATAAATAACGCAGTCATCTGCATATAACCGTATTTTCGAAGTAATTCCTTTTGATATGTCATTGATGAATATTAAGAACATCAAAGGGCCTAACACCGAATCCTGCGGTACGCCAGACGTGACAGGATGAAGATTTCGAACCGTTGACAATGGTAAGCCGACTACGAGTAGAAAGGTAGCTTTCCAGCCATTTAAACACATTTTCAGAAAGATCAAGGTGGGATAGCTTGTAGGATAAGCAACGATGACTGACTTGGTCGAACGCTTTTCTGAAGTCTAAGAATAGGTGATCCATCACCAATCCTTTATCAATTGCAGACACAAGGTTGAAATAGAATTCAAGCAGTTGTGTGTCACAGGAGAAGCCCTGGCGAAATTCATGCTTGTTCTGGAAAAAATACCTGTGCTCACTGAGATGTTTAGCTATGTTACTATGCAAAATATGCTCCAATATTTTTGATGCTTCACATAACAGAGAATTGGGCGGTAATGTTCAACATTATTCTTAAATTCTTCTTTATGAGCCGGTCATTCAACAACAACGGTGGTCATGAACAACATGTCATTCGTTGTTTTACCATGGGCTGCTCAAGGCAACCGGGCTACCGATCTTTGGTTAACTTCCAACACCGACAAGGTAACCAATTTTAATCAAAGAATCTTAGAAGCCACGCTAGAGCCCCCTATTGTCGTCATGAATTACTGGCACTCTGAGCGCCGCGCGATGCCCACTTCGATAATCCCACCTCCCCTTCTAGCCGCTAAACTACGCTTTCTTGAGTGTCGCCGTACTTAATCACGTGGTGACGCGTCGATTGCAAGGTCGATTCACATAGGTCGCGAAGCTTCGGGCGAAAAGCGGTTCAGAACGAATTGCCACCGACATCAGCAAGAGTGGTTATGGGAGGAGCGATTGAAGCGCGACTATGTTTGGAGGGAACGATCATTGGGAAAGAAAAAAGCGGTTTCTAGATAAAAAGGGACATAGTTAGATTCATTCAACGAAAATAAAGTTCCTAATCAGTTTTGTATACGGATGGCGAGAACAGAAGAGACTATTCTGTTTTACTTGATCATTATCAATTAATACCTTTTTTCAGCGCCAACCGTAAGGGCGCCCACCGATAGCGGCGGTTGTTGAAGCCGCTATCACTTGCAATGTAATGCAGCTCTTGAAATGTGCAGAAAGGCGCGCTCGTAAAGTTAACTTGTTACAATACGCCCCCCTCACATGTTGTGTTGTTTTGCTTGCCGACGTTTATCTGAATTTGGTGTCGTCGGTAGTCTCATTGTTTTTTAACATATTCAATCAAAAGCAGTAAGTTGCGACCGCCAGATAATGGTTTAATTTAGTTGTTTTCCTGCGACAGCGCTGGCCGACGGGCTTGGCGTCAGACGAAAGGACGACCACTCTACGCCCAAAGCGTTTGTCGGCCTCCAAAGAAAGTATGTTGTCTGTAGGGATGCGATTTCTACACCCGTACGGCTGACCTTTTCCTGGATCGCTTTCCGCGCTGAAAGCTCGGAACGCCCATCAAGTCGTATGGCGGGGAACTTGAATATACACATGTAGTGGCAGCGCGCCTCCGAAAACAAATTTCGCGCCTTTGAGAACAAAATGACGTCACTTCTGTTTTTAACAGATATGACGTCACATTATTTTTTCTTCCGCCGGAAGTGTTCCCTCCTCACACAGATGGCACTAAGCCACATGAACCGCCGATAAACCGCCATGTTTTGAACGTATGGGCTTCTATGGAAGCTTAGCTACCAGGTATATTTACCGTGTCGATTGCTTGTGATGACAGTGCATCACCCCGATTCGGCACAGCAAGCCGATGTTTCATCGGCTGTTTTCAGCAATGCCTTGGTGAACAAAACGACCCTTTCGCGAAAACTTAAGAGCAGATGTAAATGTCGCAGTTGAATACTTCCGAGCTCCTTGCGCCATGTTCAAATAGGGCAAGCACCGTCAGCGGTACTTACCCTTTTTGGACAAGGCGTAAAGGGTTCGGAAATATTCATCTGCGACGTTTACATCTGCTCTATGAACTTTCGCCAAAGGTTCGTGGGGTCCTTGCTCTATTTGGGTGTATTAAAACGCAAGTACTCGAAGACGCAGTAGTGTGTATACCTTCCGCTGTTGAATTAAAGTAGCGTCACTGTCTTTTCCTTTTCTTTTTGTTGCGATGGCAATTATATAGACAGTCTAGGCGCATTTACACCGTCGCAGTCGTCGTCGCCGTGAGGTTCCGTATAAAGTCCAAGGGCGATAAAATCGTCGCCGGGCGCCATTGCTGTATGTGCGAGTGAAAGCGTGCGAGAGTGAGCCGGCGATTGCGGCTGAATCTCGCTCACGCAAGGGAAGGAAGCGCACCGTCTTCCAGTCGCGCGCAACGCTCCGGGGGGAGGGTAGGGAGGAAGGGCGCGTTCTAGGCCACGCATGCCCGCCCGGGCCACTGTACCTTGAAAGCCATCTACGGCGGGGACAGAGTCTGCCCTGCGCTGTGTTTTCGCAGCTTAGCTCACGTTGATGCCGCCAGCAGCACGAAGATCAATTCGCTCGCTGCTGCAGCCGCACTTACTCACTCCAGCGCTTTGAAATCGAGTTTCCTGCGGTCATCCAGTGAGATGCGTCCATGTTTGCTTGTGCGCGTGATACCATGCTTGTTAATTTAGTTAGTAAGTGAATGTTTACAAGTTTATACGACCGATAAAACTACTATCGTTACTTCGTAACGTCCACTAATTTGCTATCGCAATAAATGGACCGCCTTTCGGGCAAAACTGCGACTTTTTTTCTTTTTTATTTGATAATCGCTCTTAAAGCGCACATTTTTATGTTTTTGGTGCAGTAACTTTTTCTGGTGCGATGTTATCTGGTTATTTTCTACGGAATCACTCATAGGTATGTGCAGGTACGTTAAATAATTTTCTGCACTCAAGCCTTAGAACATGAATGTTTTCAAGCTTTGAAGTAGAGTAAATATAGACACAAATGTAACATCGCTCGTCACTCTCTTACGCTGTGGTTCCTCGCGAAGCGTTCATCTTCGAAATTTTGTAAGTAACTGGCAAAACTTCCCATGGGTTAGTGTACTAAATTAGATCATCCATTCATGGGTGGGAGAGGGAGTCTCAGTGATCTTCACTGAGTCGCAGTGGACGTTAGTTGATATCCCCGAAAAAAATTGGAGGTGTACAAATATCAAGCTTCTCGAATACATATCGAATACGAAAAATAAGTGTCTAAAATCGAATCAAATATGGACTAGCCAAGCTCACATTCATATACTTAGAGCAGGAATGATTCTTTCGGCATAATTGGGTACAATGCCGATACTGGCTAATGCAAACAAAATACAGCTATCAGAAACAGCCGTATCAGTTTTATGCATAAAATCACTAAATTCTCAATAAACCACAAGTCGAGCGTGGTTCCGAGTAGCCTAGGAGATTAAAATGTATCGTAGACAGCTTTTACTGGAAGAAAACAGATGAAAATGTTCCTAACAACGCAGCCCCAGCACCTGATGAAATCCCAACACAGCTGATCAAATACTTCGGTCCAAAGAGCAAGGCACTGCTGACTAATGCCATGGAGCAAGTGATTAAAACGAAATTCTGGTTGGATGGCGTGAAAGCAAGATAAACCTCACCTACAAATGCAGAGGTGATAAGGATAAGACGAGCTCTTGCAGGCAAATTACAGTAACGTTGGTGATATAAAGAATGAAAATGCACGCCATAAAATCAGAATTGTCGAACTGGGGGGACAAAAATGATATACTGGAGGAACTGCAGAATGCGTTGAGACCAGGCAGGCGCTTAGAAGATAGTATGTTTGTACTAACTCAGTGCCTAGCTATTTCAATAACTCATAATAGACATTTATCGATAGCACTTTAGATATTAAAGGAGCCTACGACAATGTAGACGGTGAATTGTAATGGGATATTCTCAAGCACGAAGGCATAGATGAAGATTTCGTAGAGCATGCTGCGTGAGTTATATAGACACAGCCGAATACACATTGTATGGAAGGCCGAAAATGCAATGAAGTGGTGGAAGTTCACCAAGGGCTGAAGCAAGGACGCCATTTGTCTCCATTGTTGTTCCCGCTTTCCTTTCAGTTTCCTTTCGCGCTCAGCGATCAAAAACTTCGTAATTATTATGCGTATACGTCGAGCACGGACGAATGTTGTGTTCCAGATCAACTCATTCTGCCATTCCTCCATTGTTTAAGGTATGCTTCCTTGTATTTGATATAATTGGAGCACTCACAATTACAATATCTTGAGCCCCATTTGCTCAAAATATTCTCACTTTGCTATAATTAGGAATCACTTGCCGCTTGCTATACTAAGAACCCAACCTAGCGGAATTCGCAACGTAGGTAGAGTAATCTCATAAATCAAAGCATACATACTCTATATGAAAACAGTGGGTCAACAGTGAGAATGAAGGAGGACAAAGGCAGTTTTGCTTTGTGAGATACGTGATATGCTACGTGATAAGTCACCACAAGACACCCTGTGCGGACAGCCAGCTACCACCGTTTATCGTTTTTTCTTGAATGTACAGAGCCTAAACCACCCTCTTACATCCGAGTGCGTCCTTGCTAATTGCTTTCCGTTGCTACAGCAAGTAATAATCGGAAGGGTGGTGAGCATGAGATGAGCCTCATCTCATGCTCAGGAGAAAATGTTAGCGATGGTTTGCCGGTTTTAGAGAGATCAGCTGTTTGCTTTAAAGGGACACTAAAGCAAAGCAATAAATCAACTTAGACTGGTAAAGTATGCTTCGAGAACTCTGCTGCCGGTAATTACACTGCAATAGGTCAATTATTAGAAGAGCAAACGAAGCTCAAAGATATTTTTGAATTTCGCGCGGAAACCCCAACGTCAGTACTTCAGTGTGACGTCATGACTTCTAAAGTAATTGTTCGTATTTGGGCCACGTTGCCTCAGTAAAGTTCGCGAAACTTGCCTCATTGTAATATATCATTGTAATATATCATAAGATTAGTGACCCCGCCGATTCCGCTAAACTGCAAGAAGACCTTAACAATTTATCCATATGGTGCAATACATGGAACATGAAACTAAACGTAAATAAATGTAAATATATGCGCCTATCACGCCGCACTAACAATACTGAGACACGCATGTATTTTCTCAATAGCGCTCCTCTCTGTCAAGTTAATTTTTACAAGTATCTCGGCCTTTATATATCACTCACTATCTATCATGGCACAAAGCATGTTGAATATATAACTTCTAACGCTAATCGCACGCTATAGTCTATCTGCACAGAAACTTCTACGCCGTTCCTGCATCTTTATAACTGACGCTCTAGAAAACACTCGTTCGATTCAAAATTAGAATATGCCTCGGCCATCTGGGATCCCCCTCAAGTATCACTAACCCTCTCCCTCGAAGCCATTCAGAACCGCGCGTCTCGCTTTATTCTATCTAATCACTCTCGTCATGCTAGCGTTACACTCATGAAGCAAACCCTTAACCTAGCGGATCTTTCAGTACGTCGTGCATACAGTCGCCTCTGTCTTTTCCAGAAGGTTTACCACAACCCGGTATTAAAAGAGAAACTTGTAACTCCTCCTTCTTACGTTTCATCCCGCAGCGATCACATGCATAAAGTTTTCGTGCCATCTTGTCGTACGAATGCGTACTATTACTCTTTTTTACCTCGCACCTGCAATGGCTGGAACCACCTTCCCGCATCGGTCGCCACTATTACAGACGCATCGAGGTTCAAGACTGCTGTTTTGCATGCCATCTAACAATTATTTTACTCATTGTTCTGCATTCTTTTTCTCTTTATGTACCACTCCTTTCTGTAGCGCCTACGGGTCTTGAATGTACGTAAAATAAATAAATAAATAAATAAATAATAAATAAATAAATAATAAATAAATAAATAATAAATAAATAAATAAATAAATAAATAAATAAATAATAAATAAATAAATAAATTCAGTCTTGGGCTCCTTTAGAACATAATGTAGTCAATCTTTACCGCTAGAGAATTAACTGAGACTTAGAAGACGCTGTCAAAATCTATGACGTTACGGTGAGCTGGTGCGGGAACTTCAAGCTGGCGTCGCCACTCGCCTTCGTTTTTTACGTTTCTTTCTGGCTTACCAAGCGGCTTCTCGCGGTAAGAGTAGTGTTTTCGGTATTGTGCAAGGGTAATGTACTGATGCAGAAGAAATCATTTTTCCCTTTAGTGTCCCTTTAAAGATATAAGGCCTAGGAAAAGGGCAAAAACTGTAATGCCTAGAGACAGTGCACGGGGCTAAATGTTATTTCCACCTAGCAGATTGCACCACAGAAATTGGCACTGGTGATACGTTGGCGATGCGACGCTTAGAAAGCCGAATTCTTCACGGCATCAATAATCTAATTCTGCAATGTAGCACAGTACGCCATGACGGTATGCTAAAGTGTTTATCGGTATGCTTACTACGGTTCCGCAGAGAGGCGGCACATGCGCGAAGAGCCAAGCTTATCACGTCTGGTGGTAACATATCACTTATCACGCAAGTATAAAATACACTAGAGACAATGGTCAGCGTGGTTCTGCTAGCAGTACGATAATTTATTACGCGACCATATCACCGCCCCTTGACCTTTGTTCGTGACTTTCGCGCCTCGTGACACTATTAAACACAAGCAATAGTGTATACAGATTAAATTCACAGTGTATAAGTTTTCAGGGTCAACAGTTAGCGCTGTTCAACTGACCGACCACCATCAGTCGAGCAAGGACATATTGAGCATCGTCTCGTGCGCCCGGAGAACGGCCTCGGCGCCCAGGAGGCCGATTGTCGCCGGCATGTCGAGCAGCACTTTCTGCGTCACGTCGGCTCCCTGCTGCGCCCCTCGCGACAGCACAGTAGTCGCGGTCAGCGACCTAAAGCAGAAGAGGGAGAGGACGACGCAGAACACGGCGTACCGCCGCACGTTGCAGCGCCTCGCCCTCAGGCGCACCACGAACGTAGCCCTGAAGAGCGACAGGCCGTCTACGGGGGCGCCACCGGACACGTCCAACTTCCAGACGCTCTCGCTGCTCGTGCTGGGTAGCCGGAACCCGTCGACGCTCACGTGGGAACCCCACAGCCGCCGCGGATCGCACAGCCGATCGCAGAGGTCCTCGAGGCTTCCCGTGGCCACGGTCAGACGGAAAGAGCGCTCGGCGGTGGTTCCGTGACGCACCGCCATCCCGTAGATGAAACCCCAGCCGGCGAGAGGAAGCGCGAGATGGAAGAGACAAGCGCGTACTATCCGCCGTACGGTAACGAGAGGCGACGAGGGTTGTGCTGCGCAGAATCCGACCATTTCCTTCTCCTACTTCTTCTTAAACTTCTGTAGTTACGGCACATACCCACAGCGGAGGGCTGGCCAATGAGATTGCTTTTATTAGGCAGGGTAAAGAAACGAGACAGTTGGTGTTGCGGAAAAGAAAACACGTTATCCACCTGAAAGTAGCACGAGACAACGAGGAAGCCCACCCAGCGAGTTTCTCACAAGGAAAGATTCACAGGTGCAGAACATTTTCGCCCAGTTCAGAGATCAAACCCGGCAACAACGCCTTGCCAGGTCGGTCGCGGTACTATTCTGACATATACTCGGACTAGCAGATTGTACAGCCAGGCCAATTGAATTAATTGGCAACTCGAAGCGCAGGGACGCTGAATATCGCAAACCAATTCTACGCATTGCCAAATACTCAGCGACCCAAGTTGGTCCGACGGATAATTTGGAACCCTGTTCTCCCAGCCCGATGCGCTACCCATTTGACCATGGACTACGGTGACCCAGGTAGATGAAAAAAACGGTCAGATACAAACATACATAGATGGATAACCCCCGAAAAACGAGTGAAGTACCCTAAGAATGCTAACGCACTAACGAAAGTCATTTCATATTTCTCCGGTGGTGGCGGAGTCCAACGTGCATCGTAAAGATTCAGACACACGCGCCACGTCGGGCACTTCGCTGCCGCGCCGCTAGAAGGCGCGGCGCGTCCTGAGGGAGTGCAAGAGAGCATCCCGGCTGCATACACTCCTCGTAGATTATGCGTTTAATTCGGCGGTTGCAATATGGTGTGTCCATACATTGCTTCTATGCTAATCACCATAACGTCGACATTCATAGTGAGATAGGTTTTGCCAGAGTTGTTTTACTACGATGAGGATTCTCTGGGAACTTCACGCACATTTAGCGGACAATGTGTCCGTGGGCTCGGTCTCTAACCGTTTTCTCGCCAACTTGGCTCACTGGGTAGTCCATGGTCTAAAGGGTAGGCATTGGGTTGCTGTGCTGACGGATCCGGGTTCGAACGCAACCGTCGCACCAACTTGGGTCCCTCGGTATGCGCAGCTCTTCAATAAACCTCTTTCACACAAATTTGGGTAACTGGGTCTGTGCCACTATAGCATGTACCGCTCTTCAGTAAAACACCTTGACGCCAACTTGGTCAACTGGGTACGTCCCAGTGGGGGCGTGCCGCTCAACGATAAACCTATTTGACGCCGACTTAGTCGCTAGGTATATACAAAACAAAATACAAAACAAGAAACCTTTATTATTTATCCGGTGCTGGGCGAAAGTGAACCCGCGACATATATATTCAGACAATTTTGTCCGAATGTCTGAGTGGTCGACGGTGTCATCAGCATCGAAGTCGCGGGAGGTGGACGACAAACAGCTTCCGGAGAAGATTGTTGCTTCTGCAATACTATCTTCAAAATAGGATCCTTGAGAGTATTACAGTGGAACTGTCGTTCGATATTTGCTGCTTATACAGATTTACATTCTCTTACCGTTCAGTTAAATCCTGGTATAATCTTGTTGCAAGAAATCTGCCTTACACCAGACAGAAATTTTCATTTCAAAAATTATCTTTTATTCCGATTAGATTTATCTTCGAGAGGAGGTGGTTTACTGACACTGATATCCTCCAGAATTTGCCATAAGGCAAAGATAGCTCTAAAGCTCCTGTCCCCCGAGTATGAAATACTAGTGTTAGACATAAATAAGCCTTCCGGCTTGTCGGCCATTTTTTATAGCCAATTCATATTTTCCCTCAGATGTTCACGACACGCGCCCTTTGGGTACTATCATTACTACTTGCGGAAAAGATGTTTTACTAGCTGGGGACTTTAACTCCCACCGTATTGCATGGGGATTAAAAACAGATCAGAGTTGCAATCGCTTATGGAATTGGTCCCAGAACAATAATCTTACGTGTGCACATTCAGGATGACCTACTTTCGTCAGAGGTCAGGCTGCTTCTGCCCTAGACTTGACTTTTGCAAGCTCAAGCATTTCCCTGTCCGCTTGGTCGACTGCTGATCATGCCACAACTAGCTACCACATACCGATCATTTTTTTATATATTTTACGTCCAGTTACCTCCTCCCTTTCTAATACGCGTACTTTCATAAACTACAGTAAATTTCAAAAGTCCTTGCGATCCTCAATGGCTTCTCTGACTGATGTTAGTCTCAAATCGAAAGCACTGAACATTTGTTCTGTTTTAAACGATTCGCGGGAGAAATCTGAATTTGTAATACA